>NC_056750.1:404337154-404477154 GCF_019279795.1 Protopterus annectens | reverse complement strand
CTTAATGATATGGACAACAGAATTCAGGAAGAAGAAATTAACATTGATTTTTTACTGAGACAGAACACACACCTTCAATCCAAAATAGATGACCTTGAAAACAGATCCAGATGCAATAATATAAGGATTTTTGGACTGCCAGAAAATATAGAAGGTAACAACATTACTTCCTTTTTAAATACTTGGCTTCCCAAAACTTTAGATCTGTCAGAAGCATTTTCTTTTGGTATTGAAAGAGCCCATAGGTCTTTATCTAATTCTAATACAAATAAAAAGTATCCTAGATCAGTTATTGTAAGATTTTTATAATCTTATGACAAGGAGATGGTATTAAAGGCTGCATGGGCTAAAGCTCCTATAAAAATTAATGAGGCAACTGTGTGTTTTGACAATGACTATTCTTCCTTGGTAGTAACAAAAAGAAAAGTTTTTTTGCCATTAATAAGAGAGCTTACGAAAGCACAGTTCAAAACTCATCTTTTATTTCCATCCAAACTAAAAATCTTTTTACCAGATGGCCCTAGAATTTTTGAAGACTTGGACTCTGCTTTGCTGTATATTAAAAAAAATAAAATATTAGATAAAATAAAAGATATGGAATGGGCTAGCCCTTCGTTAAAGAGGATGGCAACAGGAACTTCTTGGAAGACTTCAGAGAAGCAAAAAAGACTAAAAAACAAATGACATGTTCTATATTTCTTTGAACTCTTTAATTACAGTTACTACATTTTCAAGAAAGCCACAAATATCTTAAGGATTTATTCAAAGTTACTTTTTTGTGTGCAAAGAACTGATTTTGTTTTATAAATAATCAATCTTTCTGAGGAACAAATAACCTGTTATGAATCAACTTGTTTCTCTTTGTGATAAAGAGATCTAAGGTTACTAATTTGATACATTTCCCTTCTCTTCTTGTTTTAAATATTGGCATTCTCTTTAAACTATACATTCAGTGAGGGGTGGGGGAGGGCAGGGAGAGAGGTTTCATGGAAAATATGAAATAAGGGGAAAAATAATTTATTAGTTTTTTAAAATTATTTATGCTGTTTAAATACTGTTGCTAAATATTATACCATGACTTAATTACTTAATACATGATTTCAAATAATATGTCATGATATAATTGCAGTTAACTAGAACTAAAGTAGTTGAAAGTAATATGTCTCATGTTCCACTTTATTAAAACAAACAGCAAGTAATATATCTTTATAAAAACAAACAGCAAGTAATATATCTTTATAGATACTCCTTGTAGATCCCTTTCTCTCTCTCTCTCTCTCTTATTTATAAAGTTATATGCTTCTGATAATACTGATATGTGTATGTAATAAAATCTGTATGAGAAAATGAAATGGGGCATATAAAAATAAGTTGTGTTTATGTTAAACAACTGTAGGCTTGGTTTCACTGTCATAGAGACTGTAATGACTTGTAAAATGCTTCACAAAGGTTTTGCACTGTTTAGATTCATTTGTATTATAAAATGAATGTCAGTCACTTGCTTTTACTAAAATTCCCGCCAGAATGTTATGGGAGACAATCTGGGATGTGGGTTTCCTTGAGTCGTTTTAAAAGCTTCAACACTCAGAATACACGCAGAGAAGCTGAAAGCAGCCATTTTGAACTTTGACCCCTGATTTCACACTGACACATCGCAGATCCAAGAAGTAAACTGTTTCAGGAAGTAGAACTGCTGTAAATGCGACTTTGTGATGAAAAACGAACTTTATGACACCTAAATGTGAGTTTTTCTTTATAATAACTTACTTATTTACGATGTAATTTATAAAATATAGAAGTTAAAATGATTTTAAATGACTTAAAATCTATGAATTTATACATCTTCAACCAGTTAATAACCACACCCACTAAAATCATTAACATTTCATGGAGATATTCAGCATTACACTGGATTCTTACAAACAAACCACACAAACTGAGAAATATAGGCTGCCTGTCAAATAGTATAAGTGACCACATACCAATATATGGCATTAGAACTCACCATAACCTAGAAAACATATTATCTATAATCAGATATGAAATACAACCAGTTTCAGCAAAGATATTTTCAGTTAATGACTAAAACAATACAACTGGAATGTACTTAGAACAATGCCACTAGATACTGCTGTAGAACACTTTAATAACATATTCTTACAGACCTTAAATAATAAAGCACCAGTATGTAAAGTCCAACCCCACACCGTGGCTGACAAAAAAGAATAAAAACAACTCATGATAAAAAGGGATAAACCCTGTAAAGTTGGTATAAACATAGAACTCAAAATGCTTTCCAGCAATTTAGACATCTTAATAACTTGCAAAACTCCATGGCAAACAGGACAAGCAAACTTAGTATAAAAACTTACAAGACAAACATGAAAACAACCCAAAACTTTTTGGGCCATCATTAAAAAACAGACAATGTGATAGACTCTATCACCACACAGTTTAATTCCTACTTTATACAATCACTACATCTGCATACCTCTGTCTACCCCCATCCAACCAAAACCACCCACAGCGCTTCAGTTTTAGTCCTGTATCTACCTCGCTCATAATGAACTTGCTCTTTAAACTAAATACTGCTTCCATAGGTGTAGACCAATTACCATCAGACTACGTAAAATTGCTTCAGAAGTCATAGCCTTCCCTATGTCCATACTAATTAACAGGTCCACTACAGAAAGATGCATCCCATCACTGTGGAAAAAATCTTAAATCATATGACAAAGGTGGCACATCTAGAGAGTTTAATAACTACAGACCGTTAGTGATTCTCTCCCGCCTCTCCAAAATATTAGGAAAATGCACTCATAGGCAGCTGATGCAATACTTCACCTCAAATAACCTGCTGTCAGAAACACAGCATGGCTTTAGGCCCCAGCATACCACCACTACTGCTCTACTAGATTTTACCAATATAATAAACCAACATAGAAACAATGGTCTGCTTGTGTCCACCATGTCCTTAGACTTGTCAAAGGCATTTGATACAATTTTGCACCAGCATCCGCTCATTCAACTATCCTCAATAGGGCTTTTACAATACTCCTTGTTATGGTTTCTTAGTTACCTATGACTCTATCTTTCACTGCTTTCTTACCAGTATTAACTATTTCTCTCTCTCTCTTCCCTTTCAGTTTAATTAAATCAGTGCATCACATGCATTTTATGGTAACACCCCTTGTCCACACTGATTGCCAGTACTCACCTCGCAGCTTCTATCAGAGAAAACAAACTTAATACCAGAGATATCTCAAGTGTATGTCCTACTGGCTTCTGCCCATTCTCTGTACAAACTTCAGATCTCTGAATCTGTCTTTAGGTATTGTGGCTTACATACTTGTCAGACTCTATAACTCATGCCCCCCTCTACTCTCAGACCCTTAATAGCATCTCTACCAGCATTACCATTTAACTCACAAGTTATAAATTCTAATGAATGTTATTTGGTCTATAGAGATTTTGATATTAATCTGAAACTATCTGTAACTGCTAGTTCTTTTCACTGACCTGTATAGTGCAAAATAGCTGATTCTTTTTTTTCCCTTTGTCTCAGCTACACTGCTTCACCTCATGGGTTAACCCAGTCCATTCCCCTACCCTAATCCCTTTTCCTACCCACCCGCACTTTCCTTAAACTTATACTTTAACCACCAAACCTTTCCTTCATTGCTTTACCAGTCAACTCCCACTTCCTCTCCATAACCACTCCCCTCCCTGAAATCACACACACACACACACACACACACACACACACACACACACACACACACACACACACACACACCTCACATACTTCCTCCTCACCATCCATCTCACCCTATCTATTGCTCCAGGGCATTCACACCACACAATGTACCACTTCAGTATCCACTTCTATCTAACTCTACCACTACTGATCCTTCTCACATTCTCAACCTCATATCATAAACAACTTTTTCACCCAAGTTCATCTCCTACAGCCTCAATCAACCTAACTTACCAAGACAACACCCACTCCTACAGAATATCCCCATCCCTTTTTAATTTCTCCAATATTTGTCTCCTTAAATTTAAGATATTGCAAGTATATCTCTCTCAGCTTTAAACCTAAATCACAGTACATCACCTTCTACCCCTTCCATGCATTTCTTAATACACCCACAATAACCTTACTTCTCTCCGGTGATGTCCACCCCAACCCTGACCCCATTACCCCATCTCCACCTGCCTATCACAACAGCTCAACCTCCATCTCCCCCTCCTCTCACCAACCTCCTTTAGCTTTCACTCACAGCCCTGCCACTTCCTGCCTGAAAAACATTTCTATCTACTCTCTGAACTCCCAAAGCATTGACAACAAAACCTCTGAACTCCATGCTTGGATAGCCCATACAACTCCACACATTCTTACCCTAGCTGAAACTTGGCTAAAACCTTCTGTAGCTAATACTGCAATATTACCACCTGATTATAACATTTTCTACTCCAACAGAATCCCCCAAAAAAGGCAGTGGTATTGCCATCCTCCATTCTGATCAACTTAACCTCTCACTCATTACCATTCTTGTTCCAAACGTCCATCTGCTGAACTATTCATTCTGAACTGTCACCTAAACTCACACATAAAATTCGCCTTACCCTCTATAAACATTGCACCAGGCAATAATATCTCCAGTCTTGAGCATATCCTGTCTTGGTTCTCCCACAATATACCCTATGAAACTGTCATCTTTGGTGATGTTAATATTGACTGGTCCAAGCTAATAGCAGACTCTCCACATCTAAGCATTAACTTACCTGGTTTCCACCAACTAGACACATCACCTAAATGCATGCACAGAACTTATTTTACCAACCCAATTCTTGACTGGATTCTCACTAACAACCCTAATCTCTACCATAATCCCCTAACCTTATCTGACACCTTGAGTGATCATGTTCCTATCCACATCCAAAGACTCTCTCTCCAAGCACATAAAACTCACTCGTGTAGAGACTGTCAGAAACTCTCTAATTTTAACACTGAGATATTTAACTCCTTAATATCTGCTGGTCCTTCCTCTGGCAGCTCCCTCTCCATGAAGCCGTGCTAAAGTTTAATCACATATTTCTTGATATTCTCAACTTCCTTGCCCCACTTAGAAGAATCCGAATTAAAGCTAAGTATGCCCCTTGGCTCCCCAAGGAAACCCAATCCTTTATGCATAAAACAGATGGAGCTTGGAAAGCTTGAATTAAAACCAAAATGCCATCTCTACTACAAAACTATGGAGAACTCAGAAACATCTCCAAAAAATTAATAAACAATGATAAAAAAACTTTTACACCTCACCCCAATTCAATAGAAAATCTAATCCACAAAAATGTTGGTCTATAGTTAATAAAATTCTTCATCCTGGTAACCCTTCCACTCCCACCCCTTTCCCAAACAATACACCACTAGAAACTGCCACCCTTCTTAACAGCTACTTCATTGACACCATCTAAAAATTAACTCATACCAACAGCAACTCTGACCCCCCTCTCACCTCTTCTAACCCACACAGCAAAAACCTTTTCTCCTTTAAAACAGTATCCACTGCTTATATCAAATCAATACTTCTCAAACCCCCCTCTACAGACAACCTACCTCTCACCTTCCTCAGACTAGCTGCCAAATCTATTGCCTATCCTGTAACTCTGCTAATCAACATATCCATACAAGAAGCCATAGTCCCAAACATCTGGAAATCCTTCTAAACTGTCCCATTGCACAAAGGTGGAAATTCTACTGACCCATCCAACTATAGACTCATAGCTACACTGTCTCCTCTATCAAAAATACTTACAAATGTATCCACACTCAACTTATGAATTATCTCTTCCAAGAAAACTTGCTAACTCCCACTCAGCGTGGCTTCAGGCCAAACCATAGCACTGTCAAAGCACTGTTATATTTTACTTATACTGTAGCTGAGGCCAGAGACAACAACCAACTGGTATCTTGCCTTTTCCTCAATCTCTCCAAGGCCTTTAATACTGCTTCTCACCCTTAACTTCTTTCTAAACTATCCAGTCCCAGCCTCTCTGGACCCTCTCTTGGCTGTTTCACAAGTTACCTCTCCAATAGGCAGCAATCAGTCAGATGGCTCACTTCCTGTTCCTACTTCCTTCCCACTACAACAGTTGTCCCACAAGGCTCCATCCTTGGACCTCTACTTTTCAATATCTTCACCAATGACCTCCACACTGTTTGCAAACACTCCACCGTTATTCAATCTGCAGATGATTCAACACTCATTACCATCTCAAACACTATCTCTCATCTACACGCACATACCCAGTATTATTTCCTGTCCATTGAAAAATGTCTGTCTGACAACCAGCTCATCTTAAATCCAAAAAAAAAAAAACTAAGCTTTTGCTATTCCTACCTCAACCTCTATCTCACCATAAATCCACCTTTGTTATTACATCCCTTGACATAACCACCATTAAAGCAGACAACCACACTAAACTTTTAGGAACCATTATTGATGATGAACTAAAATTTAACCTTCATATCCAAAAAGGTATTAAAAAAACTCATCAAAAACTCTGTCTATTATATCAAAACATGAAATTATTTACCTGTGGCGCTAAGTTCTCCCTGGCTCAAGCAGTCCTCCTCCTCTCCTTTCTCTATGCAACTCCGATCTTTACTAGCATTCAATCTACACTTTTATCCAAATTAGAACAAACATACCGCAAAACAGCCCAATCCTGCACTAACTTACCACAAAACCCACACCACTGCCTTGCTCTCAACACATTCCAATGGATAGAATTTCCCCAACAGCTACAACTGACTCAATTTCAAATCCTACACTCCATTCTATACAAACCTACATCCTGACCCTCACAACCCTCACACTGCATTCTATACAAACCTACATCCTGACCCTCACTCCCCTCACACTCCATTCTGTACAAACCTACATCATGACCCTCACTCCCCTCACACTCCATTCTATACAAACCTACATCCTGACCCTCACTCCCCTCACACTCCATTCTATACAAACCTACATCCTGACCCTCACTCCCCTCCATCTACTACTACATTCCCAACCATTCCCTACGTACATCTAATCAACAACTCCTTGTTATTCATAAACCTAACAAAAATATTGCAGAACTACTTTACAAACACACTGTAGCCCAAGCCTGGAATAAACTCCCCCCATACATATGAACCATCTCCCAATCCCTACATTTCAAAAATGAGCTTAAACAAGTCTTACTCAAAACTAAGTCCTGCCACTGTCATGCCATTACCTAATTCTGCCACACCCCTTCAGTTAACAGTACCTTGCACAGGACTCTCTTACTCCTGTACTTTATTTACTTTTTTTCTCTACGCCTATTTTCTCTACTACAACCCATGTAAATATGTATATATTATTCCCACTTTATTATCTCCTTTCTACTATGTAAATCAAACATCACTTCACTATTTTCTTGCCTGATATGTCTTTGCTAACACTACACTCAGATGTTTTTCCCACCTATCTTGTATAAAAAAAAGAAAACATTCATACAAAGTTTATATTTCTATTTTATGTAACATTTCTATTAGCATGTATATCTCTTCTTACTGTGTCTACAAGTATCTCTGAGTTGTTTGTCTTTTTGGCTTTTCCCAGTTAGGGGTCGCCACAGCGGAACTCAGGTCAGCTAATGATTGGCAGTAGATTTTTATGATGCCGAGTTGCCAGCCTGACGCCCAAACTTCAACGAAGGCATGCCCATTCACGCATGTCTTTCGAACGTCACTCGACTGCTGGGAGGACATACAGACTCCACACAGAAGGCACTCCAGCCAGTATGCTAGTAATATATTGTTATATATTTATACATATTCTTCTGTTTTATTTTTTGTTTACTATAACTATGTGCTATTATAATTATGTCTGTGTTTCTGGAGCTTTTCTCCTTGAGTCTCCATTGAAAATGGGCTAATTTTTGGCTCATTTGGACCAACCCGGTTAACAAATGTCAAATAAATAAATAACCTCCACACCTCCACTCACCATGATATTTTAGTGCAAAATGCAGATGACTCAACACTAATATGTGCTGCCTCAACAATAAATAAGTTCCAAGACATTACCCAAAAATGTTTCTCCTCTGTAGAAACCTGGCTTAAAGAATCAAATCTCCTACTCAACCCCAAGAAAACTGAGTTGATGCTTTTTACCTCAAAAAGTTGCCAAAATCAAAATCAATATTTTACTGTAAAGTCAGCAAATAATACTGTCATTGAAACAATAACTCACAGTAAAATTCTAGGTATTATAACACATGACAAGCTCAAATATGACCAGCATATACTGCACACCATTGAATCAGCACACTAGAAACTTGGGTTCCTTTATAGGATCAATGGATTCCTTACAGATAATGCAAGAAAAACTGTAGCCACACCCTTCTTATTACCAACTTTCTTATATGCCACTTGTATCTTAACAAACTTAATACTCAAAGAAAGAAACTTTCCTCCTGCAACAATAAAATAGCTCATTTTTCCACCAATCTCCTTCATAGGATCTACCATTGTCATAGCTTAAAGCAATTAAACTGGTTTAAATTGCCCAACTACCAAACATACTCACAGTTAACTAGAGCATACAAACTCATTTATCATCCAAAAAAATGCCCTGCACTACAAAACTTATTGCTGCCATACTGTCCAGTAAGGGAACTCCATTCTAGTAACAATTTCTTACTACTAACAAATAAGTCAAGTAATGTTGCAGGAACCTTGCTCCACTCCAGTACATTGCTAACCTCTGGAGTAGTATCCCCACACAAGTAAAACTCTCCAACAAGCCCAATTGTTTTAAACCACTCCTTAAATAATATCTTTACCAATCCTGGCCTGCACATGCTTATCACCAGGTTAAGACTTTCTGCTCACTGTACAATACTGTCCAAATACTCTTCTTAAATAGAATATGCTCAACCTGTCACTGAAAGGACAAAACCCTTTTATACATAACTGCTGCCTGTACAATCCAGTAAGTTGCACGTAGGCTTTCTCTTTAGTAACTTCTACCTCTGTAAAATCTTTGAATGTATAAATGTAACTACTGTATGTGTATAAATGTAAATAGAAATGTAAATGGAACTAAGGGTAATGCAGTGTAAGCAAATGGTGCTTTTCTCCTTGGGCCTCCGCTGAAAATGGCTATTACCCAGTTGGACTTTCCCGGTAAACAAAGACAAATAAATAACAAATAAATGCTTTCTACTTAAGGTAAAATACTAGAAAAATATCTACAACCAAATTACTGCTTATTTACATCAATGCCATCTTCTATCCAGGACGCAACACAAATTCTGGTTTGGATGCAGCACCATAACAGCTCTTTACTCCTTCACAGATGACATTCTAACCAATATGGACAAAGGAAACCCGACAAAAGCCATTATGTTTGACTTCATAAAAGACTTTAATCTAATTGACCATGACTTACTAATTGACAAATTAACATAAATAGGCATTAATAATGATGCACAACTTTGGTCTGTAGACTTCCTCACCAACATAACCTTCAAAGTGAAAGTAGGCACCACCTCTAAAGCAGCTCCTCTTATGAAAGGAGTCCCCCAGGGTTCCAATTTAGTCCTTTTGCTGTTTTTCATATTTATCAACCAACTCCCATCTGATCATCCTCAGACACCTCTAATTCTTTATGAAGATGGCATGGTCATCTACAGGTCAAACAAATTCCACTCTGTTATACAAACTCATCTCTAAAATGATCTCTAAACCCTCACCAGTGGCTAACAGGTGAGAAACATAGACTCAGTCCATCAAAAACAAAAGCAGTGCTATTTGGAACCAAACAAAAAACAGCCAAAGCACCAAGCTTCCTTAATATTAAAGATGTTAACAATACTACCATAGAAACTACAACATCATTTAAATAACTCAGCATTTAGCTAGCCTAATCTCTTAACTTTCAACTACAAATTCAAAATACATGCAAAAATATAAACACACTACTCTTCTGGGTAAACAGGCCATCTCTTCTTCTGTCCAAGCCAGACAAATTTGGCAAAGAAATACCCTTATCTCAACTCAAATATGGACTACCCATTGTAGCTGCACCCTCAAAGAAAAATGCCATCTCCTTTCAAACCATCTCCAGTAAAATTTGCCAGTTCATTACTAATTCTCCCAATAATGAACACCTCTGCCTAACTCTTGCTAATGCTAAAGTTTGTTTGAGAGACAACCTCCTACTAGCATCATTAATTCACAAACCCCTATCTCCTGAGACATCAGCTCCTCTCACTTTTAAACTTTTCAACCCCCACATATAATCTCAGGGGTATCTCTTCATCTCAATCTACCCTACTATCTCCAAAAAGTAAACTATTTCACTGACCATGCAGTCTCCATCCTAGCACCTAAACTATGGGGCTCCATTTCTCTCTCAATCAGAGACATCCAAAAAGTACTGAGACTTCGCATAACATTTCAAGGAACACCGCTTCACCCAAGCAAAGTGCATCTGCACTCATTCAGGTCACGTTACATGAACCCTACAGCTCTCTCACACACACCTTTATCCCTGCTTTATAGTCCTTATCTCAGCTTGTCAGCCTCTTACTTACTGCCGCTCATACAGCCTACTTCCTTCTTCTCCTTGCATCTCTCTCTGACTTATTCCCCTTTCTACTCCTGTTGTCTCTGTATGCCTCTCTCACATTTAGTCTGTATCCTCCCCATGGTATCCTATCTTGAACTATTCTCACTTGCCGCTTCTAATGCCTTCATACCTCTCTATATGATGATAAGCTGCTATGCCTGTTGAATAAACCATCTCAATCATTATCCATAAAGCTCTGATAAGCATAATTCCATTTCCCATCCATATTTTGACATTGTTAACTGCTTTTTGAACTAAATGTAGCAGCATATTCTTGCATTGGTAAATATGTATATATATATATTTTTTTTTTAGTATATCCTTGTATCTGAAAATATGTTTTGTTCATTTCTTATGTGATATTATACCATGACCCCCCCAAAACGTGCAAGCTGATTGGCCAGCGTGCACATTGTAAATCGAGTTATACTAATGGAAAAAGGTCCGGTCGCCCGGACTTTTTTCCATTAGTATAACTCTACTTTTAAAACACTGTCTCGCTATGTTAAATGGGTTTAACATAGCGAGACAGCTTTAAAATAAGCAACGGAGATCTCCGTTGCTTATTTTAAAGCTGTCTCGCTATGCTAAACCCATTTAACATAGCGAAAACAGTAAAAAAAAGCAATGGAGATCTTGCTTTCTCCGTTGCTTTTGCCCACAGCTCTGATGTACTGCGCAGGCGCACAGTACATCAGAACTGCCGCGGATGCCAGACATCTGCTGAAGGGCAGTAAACAGGCATTATACTATGCCATTATTTAAGAAAAGTAATAGTTTCTTTTCTTAAATAATGTCATGGTATAATAGCAATAACCCACTTCTGGGTGTGGGTAATGATGTATTTACCCACGGTTGGCTTTGTTTGGTCCCTCGGGTGAAGGGTAAATCCAGCATTACTCACACCCAGGCGTGGGTTATTGCTATATTATTCACCTGGGCTATGCCTGCAAATGGTCCATTTGGATCAGTGCACTACCCCAATTAAAAAAAAAAATATATATATATATATATATATATATATATATATATATATATATATATATCTTTCATAAAACATACTGAGGCTATTTTTTTAATTTATTAACTGATATTTTAGTACTTTGCAACAATGCCATAGTTATCTTCAGTGAACTTGCCTGAAGACCTGACATCTAGGCATTGCTGTCACAAATCTTCATCAAAAAAAAGTCAGACCATGAAACTCATTTGATAAAATTAGATCACTTGCTTTAACCTTGTTGCCTATTTTATGATGTCATGTCTACACAAATGTAATTTTGTTCAACAAGTAAACTAACCATATTTACAACAAGTTGACATAAAAGAAGAAATGCACAAATAGTGAGGAAAGAGTACACATTCATTCGCTGTGATTTCTTGAATGATTTAATTACACTTCATGAGTTTTGAAGTATTCAAAGAGGGAAGTGAACTTCAAAAGAATCACCAACTATCTGTAGATACCATTGCTGTGCATCCTAGAAACTATTAGACAAATTAAAGGACAACAACGGGATTCTATTATTAAATGTTCAACTTCTCTGCCCTTTTTCTCCCTATTTACCGTCCCTACTATGAAAAAAACAATACAGCATTTAAAATATTTTAAATTGACTATTTCTCTTCACTAGAACAGTACCTTACTGTACTGTGGTGGTTTCACTTTCAAAAAACTTTTATCCCACCCTGGAAAAGCTTGCTGCAGTCTCCAATTCACTGATGTCATCAAGGCCACTGAATACAGGTAGTTTTCTGGCTAATTCCATCCCCATCAAAAAAGGACAAGTAACTCCACTGGCAGGACATACAGTTCTTTGTGAAGAGACAATTCCATCCCCAAACTGGCATCACCATGACCATCCTAAAAACCCACCCATGCTGTGATGTCACAGCTCCCTGGTCCTTCCCCTACCCATACAGAAAGTAAAGGCTAGAATAAGGAAACAATAGATGAGTCAATTCTCCTGCTGTGAGCTATCAATCACAGCAGGTAATGGCTCAAATTACCCTTAGCACTTTGACAGCTAGGGAAGTTAGGTATGAAGAGGGATGGGAGATGAGTCAAAGTAGTAGAATTCAGGCTTCACAAAAAACTGTAGTTTAGCCATTCTAAAAAGAAGCAGCAGTAAAAAGCATTTTGAAAGTCTGTGGCATTTGCACTGTTTGTGTTTTAAGTAGTCATTGAACAACATGAAATGTTACTTAAAATTAACTGACTGAAAAGACAAGTGTATGCATGTAAAATCAATGCAGTGACAGGAGCTTCAGGAAGAAAGAGGCCTGCGTGATGTAACTTTTTACAGATGAGCACTGCACTGTGGGATACCTGGAGGCAGACTAAACAATCAGATTTACTTCAAGATGCCAGACCCCATGTGGTCAGACTCAGAAATTACATATAAAATATTTTAAAAACCTGTAAATAGTCCCAGAGTGGTGTTATAATGTAGGAAACACCAAACCATGATGAAATAAATATATTTTTGAGTCTGTGGGTGCGGTACTCCTTTAAGAAGACACCAACCAGCTTACAACTAGTTTGGGATTCCGTTTACAATATTTAGCAGATGCTAAGTAGTCATTGTGAGTCTAATGCATCATTCATAATGGCTCATCTCTTTAGAGTGTTGCACCAGTCACATGATCACTTCTCCTTAACTAGCCACTCTTACTAGTCCCATTTTAGTCAATGTGACAAGGGCTTTGAGATGGAGCACAGAAACTGTCAATACATCCAGGATGGAAGACACAAATCCACCGTTAGAAAAGGCAGATTATAATGCAGCAAAGCTTTCAGTTAGACAACCTTTCTCAGTGCTAAAACATTAGCATTGAGAAAGGTTGTCTATTTTTTCTGATGGTGGATTTGTGTCTTCTATAGCGGCTTTTTGTTCCAGTCTTCATTGTACCAGTTAGTTGGCTCTAATACATCCAGGATGACCAGAAGAGCATGACCACAGGATAATAGTTCAAGTAGGAGTTATTCAGACCCCCCCATTTTTACTGTTACTCCAAATTTGATTTATTTTGCCACTCATCTCTTTTATTCTTAGCTATTTATTGCTTCTAGGTATGCTGCTACAATACCATGCTGTAAATGATTTGTCAGAAAACAGAAAGAAAAAAGAGATTATGTTTACTGCACTGAGCTTGAACTAAATAATCAACAAATCTACTATGGATGGAAACTGCTTAAAATAAAGTCCATTCATGAAACAGACATAAGAATGTAGTACATTATGTGTACACTGCTTCCTATCAGTGACCATCAAATAACTAAGAGTAAACTGAAGGCAAGATTTAATGAAGTAATGGATATGAAAGAACTTTTGAATATGAAAAATATATAAAAATATGCATTGAAAAAATGTGTGGGCCTTTTTTTCCACTGGTACTTTGGTTGAGTCCTTTGGGTCAAATTTGATGTGTATGAAAATTCCACTGAATGAGAATTCTATATGTATATGAAGCTCCAACTGGTCAGATGAGTTTACAGTAGTGCTTACAGAGGTCAGTGAACTTAGAGTTTGCTGTGGTTCTGGGCTAGAGTTTGGACTGAGGATGTGGTTATTACTGGAATAAGGTTTAGGGGCACCGTATCCAAAATGAGTATATAGAGAGAGATTTTCAGGGATATGGCAATATGATAGAAAAGCAGATTGTTGGACATAATCCATTGTTTCCCATAAAAGACAGAAACACCTGGGTGACCATCTACTTTATCACAAATGTACCTTTTATCAAGCATATTTTCAACCACATTTCTTCACAGGTTATTACTACATGCATGACCTAAATAAATTAGCTGATCTGATCAAGGAGCGCTACACTGCATACCCCAGGGTTGAATCTGCAAATAATTAACCCGTAAAAAAAATAGCTTTTTAAGGTGGCTAATGTATTGCATTGTTTGGTTCATAGGTTCATACTAGGCTATCTGCCCTAGGGCATTTATAAGCCTAGCCAGAGTATGTTTGGCTTTCGCCACCCATTTTAAATTAATTTTGCTATGCCCTTTTTCGAGGTTAGTATACTGTGCCTCTGTCTAACAGTGACACAGAAGTGATACCTGAGTTAAACCTACGATCTCCCATCCACTCATCAAGACTCCTCTTGAAGAGAGTCAATGAGGGACTCTGCCTAACCTAGACTGGGATTTTATTCCAGAATGAAGGGAGCCTCTGGGTTATGAATCTGTCCCTCCAGCATGTCCTATTTATTTCAGTGCTGAGGTTCAAGTCTCTCGAGCGCGTAGCTCGATGGGATTTGGATTTTCTGAGGTGCAGCATGTCCATTAATTCCGGGTTGGACATGGCTTTATACATCAGGCACAGATCGCCTCTGAACAGGCGGTATGCCACTGAGTAGAGCTGGAGTTTCTTTAACCGGGCAGCATATGGCATCTGTTTGAGCCCTTTGATCCTCTTGGTGAGGTACTTTTGGGGTCTTTCCAGTTGCTCCAGGTGTCTGGTAAGGTACATCCCAAAAGGGGCATTGTACTCAATTATGGGCCTGATGAGGGATGAGTAAAGAGGCACAATGACGTCCCCTGATGTAGATGTGAATCCCTTCATGATTAGGTGGGCTATATAAAATGTTTTTCTAACCACTTTGGCCACGTGGTTGTCAAATGAGAGATTGCTATCAACTTGGGTCCCCAGGTCCCTAATTACTTCTTCTGTACTTAATGGATTACCACCTATGTGGTAATTTGTGGGCACTTTGTTTTTGCCAAAGGGGATGACTATACACATTTTGGCATTTAGCTTGAGGCCATGGCTCTGGCACCAGTTGTCTGTTTCTATGAGGCCCTTTTGGAGGATGCTTGTGTCGGCTGGAGAGTCGATTATGGCGCCCAGTTTGCAGTCATCTGCGAACTTGGTCAGCCACAGTCCTTCCGTGTTGGCCTGTACCGCCGAGAAATATATACCGAACAAGAGAGGTCCCAGGACTGAGCCTTGTGGGACACCACTTGTAACTGGTTTGGAGTCTGACATGGCTCCAGCAATTCTAACCATGTGGGTTCTGTCCTTGAGCCAATTTGCAATCCATCTAGTGACATAGGGGTTTATATTTAAGCTGGTGAGCTTATCTATAATGCCCGAGTGGGGTATTGTATCGAAGGCTTTTGCGAGGTCCAGGTAGGCTGTGTGGACCACCTTCCCCTCGTCAATGGTCTTGGTGACTGTTTCAAAGAAATCAACCAGGTTTAAGAGGCAGGATCTGCCCTTAACAAAGCCAAACTGGGTAGGATCCAGTGTTTGTAGGTCCCCAATATCTTTATTTATGAGGTCCATGATGATCCTTTCCATAGCTTTGCAGACCAAGCTAGTCAGGCTTATGGGGCGATAATTTCCAGGATCCGTTGAAGCACCACATTTATGGAGAGGGACCACTGTTGCTGTACGCCACTCTTTGGGCACATATCCTGTAGTAAGGCTGAGATTGAATAGTAGTTTTATGTTTGGGTTTAGCTCTTCTTGGAGTTCATGTAGGACGCAGCCTGGGACACCGTCTGGTCCCATTGATGCTGTGCTTTTTGCTTTGGAGAGGGCGGCTCTTACCTGAGCATCTGAGATGTCAGGGGGGCAGCACTCTGCTGGGATAGATATTTGCCCTTTTGGTGGGGAGTTTGCACTGAACCTGTCAGCTAGGATGTTGGCAATGTCTGTGGGTTTGGTGTATTTTTTGTCATTTTGGACTAATTCTGAGCATATCTGGGAATTACCACCCAGGTTCCTAACATAACTAAAGAAAGCCTTGTGATTATCCTTAGTGTCCTGTGCAATTTTTCTCTCGAAGCTGGCCTTAGACAATTTTATGTGTGCCTGTAGTTTTTGCTAATACTGATCAGTGATGCCTTCCCTTTTGGGATTTTGCTCTATCATTTAGTAGCTTCCTCCTTCTATTGTATAGTTTGTTTATGGCTGGGGTCCACCAGACAGGACGTCTGCCTTTGGAGGATTGGGTCTTGGTTTTATTTGGGATCGCATGATCCATGCATTCCTGAAGGTGTTCATAGAATGCGTTTATAAAGGATTCTGCGGTCTGGGCCGTATTTTCCACAGGCCCGGGGGCTTTGAAGGATTCCACCTCAGTTTTGAGGAGTGTGAAATTTGCTTTAGAGAAGTTTTTCACTGTGGTTTTCTGGGCAGGGGGTGGGGTCGTGATGTGAATATCCAGTGAGATTAGTTTATGGTCTGATCTTAGCAGTGAGGGATACACTTCTGGTCTGGAGTATAGAGTCCCCATGTTGGTGATGATCAGGTCCAGTATGTTTTCCCCTCTTGTGGTAGTGGTAACAAGTTGTTCCATAGCATTTGAGTTTATAAATTCTAGGCACCTTTGGGCTAGGGTGTTGGAGCTAGAGCAATGCTCCCAGTCTATGTTTGGGTAGTTGAAGTCGCCCAATATAATGGTGTTTGGAGAGACCTTCATATTTTCCAGTGTTCTCAGGAAGGCCGAGTGGGGTTCCTGGGTTTGGGAGGGTGGTCTGTAGTAGGCTATAAACTGGAAGGCAGTTTTACCCACTGTTAGTTGCACATGGATAGTCTCTGATGCTTCGTGCTTTGCCACCAACCTGGAGGTGTGGGTATCTTTGATGAATATCGATACTCTCCCTCCTTTTGGGGTTCGGTCCAAGTTTTGGGGCCGAAAAGCATGGTATGAGGTATAACCTGGTAGTGCTGGGGTGCTCTCGGGAGCCCTGAACCAGGTTTCTGTTACTGCACAGATATCGATGTTCTCCATGCTAAGGAGAGTTGCGAGTGCGTGCATCTTGAAGTTTAGACTTCTGGCATTGAGTAGCATTACTCTTAGTTTCTTATCCCTTGTGATACCTATGGAGGTGGGTTTGTCTTTTGAGCCTTGCCTAAAAAAGGCACTATGGGGGTAGCAAGAGCCTTTGCCAATATCCGAAAGCCCAGGGGTGACAGGTGCAAGCCGTCCCTAGCGAAGCATCGTGGCTTGTTGAGCATATCATCCTAAGCTGACAGGCATTGGATCCCCTTTGAATGACACCAGTACTTAAGCCAATTGTTGAAATTGATCATCTTGACTTCATATTGTGGCATCATTCTTGGTGAGGGTAAGATGCTACTCAAGGTCAGGGTCATACCGGCCTGGGCTACATGCTCAGAGAGCTCCTTTATGTCTCTTTTCATGTAGTCCAGGGAGGTACGCCTCAGGTCATTCACACCAGCATGGACAATGACTGAGTCATATTTGTACTTGCCTTGGAGTGACCTGAGTGCTTGTGTTATGTGGTGGATCCTAGCGCCTGACAGGCTGCTCACCTTGACCCTCTCCTTGTTCAGCCTGGTGAGCGGGACGTCAGTGTGCCTGACAATAGAGTCACCTATTACAAGTGTATCAGGTGTGTTGTTTAGTCTTAAGGGCTGTGACTGTTCGGCACACTGGCTTTGTGAGATATGTGTTGCACGTGTTTTGTTTTGGGGTAGCGGCTGCTTGGGTGTCTGCTTTGGAGGTCTCTGCTGCTTCGGCAGATCTTTATTTAGAGCCTTCGAGTAAGTTTTTGTGTGATTATGTGTTTGGTTTGCTGTCATGGTAGGTCTATGTGAGACTGGAATTGTAGTGAGTGTGGTTTCCTTCTCCTCCTGACTGGTTTTGCCAGTACTGAGTTGAGAGAGCTTAGCCTCCAGTTTGGCTATAATGGTTGCATCTCTCACATGTGTTGGAATTTGTTGGGAGGAGGAGAGGGTTGTCTGTGTACATGAGGCAGTTGTAACATTGCCTCAAGATTCCCAGATTCACCAGCTGGACCGGAGAGGAGATTGACAACTGACCTTTGGACATGCTAGAATAATATTGGGAATTCCTTAATAATTGAAAACCAGTGCCAGTGGGGAGTGAGAGTGTAGTGCTTTTAATTTTTAGTGCTGACTTATATAATTGCTTTAGTGAGCAAGTGCCAGGTAACTTAAGTGCAATGTGTTACAGGTAACTTAAATGCAAAAATGACAAACAGTAACTTTCTTTCAAGTGAAACAAGGAAATAAGTACAGTAAGCAATGCAGATATCACTAGTGATCCACAGAAGCGATGAGAAGCCGCGTATTAGGTGGAATTAGCGTTCCAGGGAAATAACAAGCAAACAAACAACAAGCATATAAACAAAGCTAGATTCAGCAGGCCTGGATCTAGTCTATGCTACAGCAAACAAGGTGTACCAATTTCAGTAAGATACAGTTCAAATATTCAGGCACTATAAACCTTTAACCAGAAATTCCCAGCTCAGAAGGGCAGAGTCCAGCCTCTTCTCCCACAAGAGTGCAGACCACAAACCTTCTTAATGTAAAATAACTGGCCTGAAGCCCAAGTGCTTAAACCAGAACTAATACACTTTAAGAATAACAGACACTGGGCTCTCAATCAGCAGTTCCCAACTTAGAAGAATGAAAGCTACCTGTCCTGCCACCACAGTGCATGCCACAAACCTTCCTAATGTAAAACAACTGGTCTGAAGCCCAAGTGCTTAATCCAAAAGACTTAGAATGATAGCTACACTTTAATCAAGTTACTATCAAGCAGTAATAAATACAATTGAATACTCTAGAGAATGCCTGGATTAGTGCTCAAGTTACACAAACAAAGCTAGATCCAGCAGGCCCGAATCTAGTCTATGCCACAGCAAACAAGGCGCACCAACTTCAGTAAGAAGCAGTTCAGATATGCATGCACTATAAGCCTTTAACCAGAAATTCCCAGCTCAGAAGGGCAGAGTCCAGCCTCTCCTCCCACAAGTGTGCAGACCACAAGCCCTCTTAATGTAAAATAACTGGCCTGAAAGCCCAAGTGCTTAAACCAGAATTAATACACTTTTAGAATAACAAACACTGAGCCTTCAATCAGCAGTTCCCAAACTAGAAGGATGTAAGCTACCTGTTCTGCCACTACAGTGCAGACCACAAACCCTCTCAGTGCAAAACAACTGGTCCGAAGCCCAAGTGTTTAAACCAAAAGGCTTAGAATGAGTTACACCAAGCAGTAATAAATACAATTGAGTACTTTTAAGATGATGCAAAAGTAAAAAAAAGTAGGTAGAAACACAAGTACAGTAAAAGCAGATGAAAACATATATATATTTTTTTTCTGAACAGGTGCTAAGCTAGAAGGCTTCCCTCCAACACAGAAGGGCTTGGGGGCTCAGAAGCCTACAAATAGTCTATACCACTTAACAGGAAAGGCAGGAAACAAGCTTAATTTTTTTTTTCTGTTTCCCAGATGCTCTCTTTGTACACAGTAGGAGTGCCTGAAATCAGAATATGATCTCACTGCACTCAGTTGAGTGAGCAAATGAGATGGGCCCAGAAGGAGTATCCAAACACAAATTTACAAGAGGGGCGGGCATTTGCAAGGCCACTAAGATTAACACCAAAACAAAAACAGGGAGGGTGGCTGGGACTAACTGAAGAGCAGAGTCAAAACTTCCAGTTCAGTTAATATTCCTTCCACACAGTTAAAATCAATTTAAATACTGTATTTTTTGAAAAAAAAGAGCAGATAAAGGTACTTAAATTCTCTTATACGTCCAGTTGAATACAGCAAGTTCTTAGCCAGCCAAAGCTGAGGTTTTTAAGCAGAAAATATTTCACACTGTACCACTTAAATAGGCAAGGACAGGAAATCAAAGAATGTGACTACCCCCACACCTGTAATTACTAGCAAATAACAAAATTCAGCAAACACTGACTAACTTCCAGTTCAGTTAATATTCTTTCCACACAGTTAAAATCAATTTAAATACTGTATTTTTTTGAAAAAAAAGAGCAGATAAAGGTACTTAAATTCTCTTATACGTCCAGTTGAATACAGCAAGTTCTTAGCTGGCCAAAGCTGAGGTTTTTAAGTATGGGGGAATGTTTCATCAGATGCATATCACACCAGCAGGTCTTAATTCTGATGTGATAAAGTCTGAGGTCTTTGGATCAGATATTTATAGTACTGACAGTGTTATGAAGGTAAAAGGCAGAAGGTCAGGGAAAGCATGGTAATAAACCAATGAAATCATTTGTTAGATAGTATATATATTGAGTTCCTTTGAGCATAAGCAGTATATTCTCAAACTAGCAGTGTTTTTAATTAATGGCCACCAATATTATATTATATTATATTATATTATATTATATTATATTATATTATATTATATTATATTATATATGTTTGCCGATTATTTCATTTGCCCAAGTATGTGAGTGAAGTGCAGCATAAGAGATTGATGTGATATCTGCCTATACCCAGCAAAATCAAGTATTTTACTGCATTCTGAAGTAGTGTGACCCTGGATTTAGTACACTAAATGAAGGTTGCTGTATGACAACAACTTGCACCAAAATTATGAGCCAAATTCACTGTAACCATTTCTGATTCAGAGACAGCCCAAAGGCATGCAGCACCATGGTGGGATATCTCCACTACATTGCTACGTGCTGGTGAGGCAGTCTGTGGGTGAACCATATGCTAATTAGCTATATGCTCTCCCTTTGGAACTGCTTGTGGTAAAGCATTTATGCAGCTGAGCAATTCATAGATTAGCATGGCCTCAGCTGGTCACCCATGGCAATAAGTATGGCCAAAAGGCTATTTTCATCCATCTCAGTAAAAGTAAGTTCTGGAAAGTTTAGTGGTGTGTGTATATGCGTGACTGTATGTGAGTACTGCAGGGGGGAGGAGGAATTAGTGAGGGGGTAGGTAAGGTAAGAGTGTGTCGGGATAAATGGATATGGCTGTGAGTGTCATCAAGTGGGGAGGGTGCTATTGTATGTTGGGGTGGCTAACATACCTCCACACACCCCTTGACTAACTAGCAAACCCTAAAATATTGGGTTAAGGGAAAACTAGCAACCCAGGAAAACATTCCTTATGTGGGTCTGGTGGGACACTAGACAACAGGGAAGACTTTCACTACATGGCTTTGGGGAATACGCTAGACACCAGGGATAACCTCTCATGCTGAAACGTCATTTATATATATCTGGAATGGGGTAGCACTAGACACCAGGGATACTGCTATAGTGTGCCTTAAAGCCATGTAATTAACATAGAAGGTGTTGTGAGGAACCACTGGACACCAGAGATACTATTAAAAAGTGTGTCTTAAAGGCACTAAAAGGAAGCTGAACCCCGCAATCGTGTCACAGTCAGAGTGGGAGATGGCTCATTTAGAAAGCTAATTGATCCTTCACAGTAGGCTTCCAACAAATCTATGCCCCCCTTCAAAAAAAAAATACACTGGCTTTGTAAAATTCAATCCTCCTCCTCCTTCAACTAAAAAAACTTTGGCTTTCTAGAAAGCTGATTGGTACTTTCCAATCAGCTTCATACAAATCTATGACTCCCCCCTAACTAAAAAAAAATAAATAAAAAAGAGAGATAGCGACTTCAGTTATGTAGAAAGCCAATTGGTCCTTGTCAATCAGCTTCCTACAGATACATGCCCCCCTCAGCTCTTCAACCAAAGAGCCAAAAACAAAATGAACTAAAGTAACTTTCTGTGCCAGCATTTCCGTACAGAAATGAAAAATAGAAAAAAAACAATAAAAAGATTAACATGCAGGAACTCTTGATTTGCATTCCCTAATACGTTGCAGCCAAGTGAGTTGCCCCCTTCGTCCCACACTTACTAAGATACTGGTCACAGTAAACATCAGCACTAAGACACCGTGTTAACTGAGAAGTTAGTGCAACAAGAGTTTTATAACTATATATTGACTATCTTTGTGACATATGTATGGAGGGAAGGGAACAGGGAAGAGTAGATAAACCTCCCAACCTCATAGCACAAGACAGGATAAACTCAGGGACAAACATTACATTTACCTCCTTAAAATGCTAGTCTAATGGGTTTTACACTTCCATGGATTGTCTGAAAGATACAAAATGTGAAACTCTAATATCTGGCATTAATTATTGTCTAAATTCGTCTGTGACTTATGATTGAGGAAAAATGGGACATTAAGGATGTTCTAACTACACAGGGACATGTATGGGATATGTGGCGAGTGTGTGTGTGTGCGTGTGTGTATGTGCGTGTTTGTGTATATGTGTGTGTGTGAATAATGGGGTGTGGTTGTGCAAACACAATGCAGCTGCTGCCACTGTTAACTACTGCGGGAAGTGCTAGTTAATGTTGATTCAGAGAGGTACAAATTAGTCAATTATGAGATTTTTCCTTATTGTGGCCAACTTGTATGCAATTCACAGAGCCAGGGCTTATTTATTGCAATCCTTATCATGAGTGGTGGTTCTTTATGAATCTCTGAGCATATCTACAGTGGTTATTTGTAACATTTATATATACATATATATATATATATATATATATAAAATCATCCTTTTATTTGTAGTTCAGTTAATCTTCTAGGCTTACACTTTCAGTACACACCGGTATCTATCATTAATATGAGATCTGATTAGCTATAACTCAGTAATCAGAAGTGTGAATTGTTTATTTAACACCTTACACACAGGTAACATTTCATGTTATTTAAATTATATATACACCTTATAAATGTGAACAAAATCTATTAGCTGGCTAATTTGCAAATAAGAGCACTAATATTGCATATGTAGCATAGGAATAAAGCATCAAACTATATAAAGCCTGATGTCTAAATAACAAACCCTTTATATTACTAAGATACTAAAAAGGAAAAAAGGATGTTAGCCCATTAATTAATGTAATCTTAGAATTCGAGTGCCTGTTCTGTACCTCTGCAGATTAAAAATAAATCCTCAATGCATTTAGCGTAAAAATCTATAAATGTGTACCCCTGAGACTTGTATAAGTGTACTCTTCCCTATTCATATAAAACCACATTACCAAATGAAGGGGCCATGGTAATGACCATAGAAACCCTACAGTTGTTGATATTAGTCACTGCCAAAGATAAAGACAACACTTCTGAGTATAAAATCCAACAAACTATATAACGTTTGTGTCTCTTTCATACTAAATTTGGTTGTGGCTGCTAGTTATTGACAAACTATTTATATGCCTTCATTTTGGAGAATCAAAGTGCATAAAACAGCTACATCAGTGGTTGCCAAAATATATATTTATTCAAGCTCAGTCTTCAGTGTTTCTAATAAGAGCATTCCATAAAAGATGTCACTCTGTTAAGCTTGATGTCCACATACAGAACCTAGTATTCAGTTTTAAGCCCTCTGGCAGGCACTGTTAGTCTAATTGGTTTACCATTGTCATATTTTTGGAGTTTAAAAATACTATACATGTGGCTGACTCTAGGACACTTAATGTCAATATAACGCTGAGTGGGCCTATTGAAGTGACCCACTGTGGAACAATATGCAGCAAGGGGAGGTTAAAAATACAGACTTCAATGATCTTGTGAGTCACTTGGAAACAGGACAGAACGTCACATATATCTAGATCAAGGAAAGCTGACTAATGTGAGACGTTTATTAAGGAATACGTTATTATCAAGAAACTACAAAAAAAGCAAAAACCTTACAGTTATAAAAGCAGAGAGGTGAGGGCACTGTAATTACATAGCTTTTTATAACTCTGTAATGACACAAATGTTATTAAACTGAGTCTCTTGGAAGAAAGTGGCTCTTACGGATGTCAGTTTGGATACAAAATGCTTGTCAGAGTTTTAATTAATGTGTAGTTGCAGCTCACAATTCCAGTTTGGCAAAAGCAACATATTAAGTCTACCAAGCCACGCTTAGCCCTTTCTGTCACTTATGATATAACCAGTCTAATATGAGGCAAAGTTTTATGTTCCTTTTAAATAATTATACAAGTTAAGGTACTGATAAAGCAGAAAGATTTATAGAGTAGTTGTTACAAAATCTGCACATTTACTTACCCATTTTAAGATTAGCATGATTAAGATGGTAATACCAAAGCATGTAAAATTTTTAGAGGTGGTACTGATACATTGTCTGTCAGCAGTTTCTTCTCTAATTTTAATAAACACTAGGATCGCATAAGCATCTGTACTTAAATTCCTATCATATTATAGAATCTTCTTAGGCAGAATACAGCAAATATAAGCACTTTGTAAAGTTTGTAGTTTCCTAAAAATGCTGGCCTGAGGGTTGCCATAATGGTTATGGTGTTTACCTCACATACACAATGTACTGTGTTTGATTCTCACATTTGGTCACTGGTTATTTGTTAAATGTGTAATAGACTGCATTCTAATTACCTAGTGTTTACTTATAAACTTAAAATGTATGATGCCTTAAATTCAGGCAGAGATTTATTGATGCTCATAAACCTCCAGAAACAGAAGTCAAAGCAATAAAAATAAAATCACCCTTTTGTTCAAATGTATACATCTGTCATCCTTATGGCTCATTTAGCAAGATTGCAGTTTTGCAAATTTTGTGATATCAGTGCCCTGCCATCACAGCTGCCTCATTAAAGACCTCCTGTACTGATTTTCATGCACAGTCACCTATGGATTTTCTAAACTGACAAAGAAGAGATACACTGGATATCTTCACATATGGTCAGGATCTGGACAGTGTCACTGTCAATATAGTCGACATGCCTATCCCAGAATATCAGCAATCTGTACACATGTCAGTGACAGATCCAGTGCAGTACAATCACTATCCAGATGCAAGTCGAACAAGTGAATACTTTTCCTTGATTATTTCCACATTGTTCTTGCACACACAGACTAGAAACATGAAGCATTATTTAAAGTTCTTTAGTACAACTTTTCATGTACTGCCAGTGGAAAGTATGGCTTTTGCATTAATGTGCTCATCTGGGAAATAGCATCAGCTGGCCTTCACTGCTGGATACTCGGGCCTCTCAGTGTTGAGCAGACCTTAGTATTGATTGCATGCAGCATGTTTGGAGATGGTGGTCTGGCAATAAAACAGACACAAATTTTGAATGTATTTATTTCATCGTAAACATTCCCTGAAAAACATCCTGAACTTTTTATGTGGAATAAAAGCACAGAAAGAAATTCAGAAAAAGGGATCCGAAAACTAATGATTCATTTAGAATTAAAGAGTTGAAGCTGTGTACTGTAAGGCTAGGCAAATTAAGTTGCTTAATACATTAATGATGACAAATGCATTTGAATCCCAAATTGCTATTTTTGTAATATGTTTAAACCATTCCCCCTTTGGACTAGAAAAATCCCATATAAAGGTATGTATCATTTTTGTGGTTCTGTTTTCCTTCCCCTGACTCCCATATTGACTATCAGGTCTCCTTTCTAGCTGCTTTATATGTCCCATTTGCTCTCCTTAGATACAAGAGCCTATTGTACCAATTGTTCTGTTGAAGGACAAGAGTCAGGTATAGAAGGTGGTGCTGTCATACATAGTGGGGACCAAGGAAGCCCCTAATCTCCTCATCTTTCAGCATAGCTGTGTCTGCTGCAGGGTGTTTGTCAAAATGAGATGCATACATGCTTCCTTACATCCTGGCCCACCTACAATGCAACATAATACTGTGTTTAAATGTAGATGCAGTGGTATACCTTTTGGGCCAACTACAGAACCTTCCATGAGGTTAGCCAATCCAGCATAAGCTCCACTAGTACAACTTTCCTCATGCTAGCTCCTCTAATGTTTAACTTGCTAAACAAACTCAGGGCATCGGGCCATAGAGATTTACCCTCCTGAGCTATTCTGCTGGCTTAGTCATGCCCTTTTTATCTGAATCTTTCTCTTGACAGTTGAAGGAGGTTTCCACTCAGATACTCAGCAGTAATAATCTGCAGGCAGTGCTGGCATTGTAGTGGGTGACATAAAGGTTTCCAGCTTGGTATCTCTGATAAAATGAGGGTGCCATAATGGTTAAGGTGCTTACCTTACAAATACAAAGTATGGATTTTGATTCTCACCTTTGAGGGAAATTGGCTATGCTTAAAATGGCCCTCAATGGCCAATAGCCTAGTACTTTATATATGGGATCCGTCAATATGTTCGAAGTTTCACTACTTCGATCCCCACTTCATCGAGTCCACTTGTTCGAAGTAGTGAAACTGTGAACATTGACTTCGGCAGTCACACTATAGCGCGGAAGGGGAATATTCACTTTTACCTGATGTATTGCTTTCTCTGAGTTAGTATATTTAAGTAGGGGGTGTGGGGGTGCAGCTCCCCACATGGGGGTGCAGGGGGGCTTGACCCCCTGCAAAAACATGTTTTTGTGTTTCTTTTGTTTTTTTGGGGGGGTAACCCGGGGAACTAGACTTCAGAGAAAGTGCACTTTCATTTAAGTGGACTTTTGCTGAAGTGTAGGGTCTATTGCTCTATTTCGAAAAAGGATATTTTCAGTGTAAACCAGTACCCATATATATATATATATATATATATATATATATATATATGGGATCCGTACTGATCTCCAAATGAAATTTTCACCGAATCACTAACATCCGGGCATACTTACGTGAAAGTGCTTTTCACTGAAGAAGCACGTTCGTGTAAGTATGCCTGTTGCAGAGGTCATACTATGGTGCATATAAGGGAAAATTCCCTTTTCCCCACTGTAGTGTGATCTCAGAGTGAGAATATTAAAATGGGGGGGTGTGCAGGGGGGCTTTCCCCCTGCAAAAACGTTAATTTAATGTTTTTTTTTTTTTTTGTTTAACACACTTTAGCGAAAGTGCTTTTTCGGTGAAAACGTTTTCGCTAAAATGTGTTTGGTGATAGTGGATTCGGACTGTTGAACTTTCGTTCAACAGTCCTAGACCTATATATATATATATATATATATATATATATATATATATATATACACACACACACACACACACACATATGTATATATATATATATATATATATATATATATATATATATATATATATATATATAGATAGATAGATATGCATCTGGGGATAAAGATGAATTACTCTGTCTACATTGCAAGAGACATTTATAGATCCAAAGAAGGAATGGATCCTTTTTCCAAAATACATGTACTTGAACCTGAGAAATGAGAGCATAGTGTTTAAAAAAAAATTAAAAAAAATCTTTCCAATTCTGAACTCACCAAAGTAGTAAAATGACTATGTATATATTTTTGTGAGAAAACAAAAACGTGGCTTTTCCCAATGTAATGGTGACCTCAGATGTGATTATAATACACTGCAGGGTGTGTGGTGGCCACAGGGCCTCTTGTGAGGGTGGAGAGGGGCTTGAAAAAATCTAATACAACACAAATTTCAGACAAAGGTTTGTGTGTTGTTGTGATCTTCTGGTTATAGTTTTGTTCATGCAGAGTGAAAATGGTCAACATTTTATAGGTTCATAGGTTCATACTAGGCTAACAATCACCAGGGTCTTTACAAACTTAGCCATGCAACCCAACCCAGTTTTGTCCCAGAGTTCTTTGAATGACTATATGGTGGGGTATGTTAGTAAGGAGGTAACTAAGGGTTATGTGTGTGGGGGTATGTTAATTGGGGATGCCATACTCTTGCTTATGAGTTGGACAATATAGAATGATTTTCTTACTATCTTGGCTATGTGTTGGTCGAATGCCAGATTACTGTTTACATATGTTCCCAGATCCCTAAGTATCAGGTCAACTCTTAGAGGTGTTTCATCAGTGAGGTAATTGGCTTGGGTGGATTCTTTCCCAAAGGGCACTATAATGTATTTCTTTACATTGAGTTTTAATCCATTCTTTCAATCCATCCATTCTTTCCCAAAGGGCACTATAATGTATTTCTTTACATTGAGTTTTAATCCATTCTTTCAATCCATCCATTCTTTCCCAAAGGGCACTATAATGTATTTCTTTACATTGAGTAAATTGCTCCAGTCATTTGTTTGTGTAAGACCCTCTTGTAGAATGTTGGCGTCATGGGATGAATCCATGATAGCTCCTAATTTACAGACATCTGTGAACTTGGTGAGACAGGGCCTTTTACATTAGCCTTGATTTCCATAAAGTGCATGCCAAATAGGAACAGGCCCAGCACAGAGCCCTGGGGTACTCTGCTGGTGACCAGTCTCTTGGTGGAGCTGCTCTCACTGATCCTGACTTCTTGGGTCCTATTTGTGAGCCATGTAGAGATTTATGCCCAGTTCTGAGAGTTTGCCAACAATTACTGAGTGGAGTATTGTATTGAATACCTTGGCCAGGTCAAGGTAGTAAGTATGCACTATTTTCCTCTTATCCACAGCCATGGTGACCCTCTTGAAGAAGCCTACCAAGTTAAGTAAGCAAGACCTTCTCTTAACAAAGCCGAACTAGGATAGATCTAGTGTCTGTAGGCTGCCAATGTCCTTGTTGATTGTTTCAATGATAATTTATTCCATGGCTTTGCATAATAGACTTGTCAGATTGATAGGTCTCTAGTTCCTGGGGTCAGTTGATGGTCCACCCTTATGGAGAGGGATGACTGTTGTGGCACTCCATTTACCTGGTATGTAACTTGTTTTGAGGATGTAGTTGAAGAGTCCCTCAAGTGGTCCTGCTAGGTTATGTTTTAGGCTATTTAAGAGGCAACCAGGAATATCGTTGAAGCCCATTGAAGCAGTGTGTTTGGCATTAAAAGCACCTCCAGGACCTGCTCCCTGCTGATAGCTGGGGTGGTATGCTACAAGGGATTTCACAGTGGAGTGGGAGGAGAGTTGGGGTGAAGGTAGAGCTAAATTTATCAGCCAGTAGATTTGCTATGTCACCCTGGTCAGTGAAGGTTGTTCTATTTACAAGCAGTTGTGTACACTACTGAGTATTACCTTTAAGATTCCTAACACAGCTGAAGAAGGTCTTGTGATTGTCCTTAGCCTGGGAGTCTATCCTGACCTCATAATTGGCTTTGCTGGACTTCATTAGACCTAGGTTAGTTTCTTATTTAGTTGAATCGGAGACCTCTTGTCTCTATGAAAGTTGATCTTTCTGACTTTGGCCATGACTTTTTTTCTTTTGCTATATATCCTGTAAAGCAGTGGTGCACAACCTTTTTGTGGGAAGGGCCGCTACACAAATTCTTAATTAATCTGTGGGCCACCTCAAAACATAGTAAGTCATTATGAGTTAACAATAGGTACAGGTGACTGGCATCTTTACTTAAGACAGCAGTCATGCAACTGTCTGTTTTCTACATCAACTTTGCATTTAACTTTATTCTGGCTTGCAGCCATGACTTATTACAAACTCTTGCAGAAAGTTACTACTGTTTACAGACTACAAGATATAAACAAGAAAGAATAGTTACTTCAGCGGCTAAAAGTAGAGGTGTGTGCAACTGCAGTCATTTAGGTGAGTAAGCACATGCTGGAAAGTTTGCATGACTGGAGTAAGCCATAGCATTTTTTCACTTTTTTTTAAATGTTTTGGTTACTCTGTGGGGGCCGGATGACCTTGCGTCGTGGGCCAGACATTGTGTATTACTGATGTAAAGGTAAGGTAAGGATCCCACCAGTGTGGTTTGTTTTTAATCTTAGATCTGGGCTTACGTCTGTTAGGTATGGCAGCCTCAATGCAACCATTTACATGTTTTTACATGGTTTCCCCAAATAATTCTGGACCGGTAGCTGTGTTCTTGAGGTTTGAGGGAGCCGTCAATTTTGACAAAATGTAGCTTAATAAGATGTGACTTGCTGTAGTATAGTTCCTAACTATTACAGGTTTAGTTGGGCTTTCTGAGTTGAATTTTATTTTGACAGAGACACCTTTGTACTTTGAATTCACCAATGAGAATGTGATATGGGAGGAGACAATGCTATCCTGAGTTGGTGAGTACAGAAAACCTAAATACAACATTGACATAATCCTTTCTCTATAGGAGGTGAAAGTTTAATTTTCTTTTTCTGTTTGTTTATATCAGTGGTCAACACATACTCTAATGACAAAAAGTCATATTGTGTTTACTCATTTGAAAGAGAAGGTCAAAGCACACTACTGCTAAATTCATTCCTCCTTTAGGTCGGTGTATTTCCTATAAAAACAGTACCAGAATTTTGAGGTGAAGACACGCAGTTCTTTGTTTATTGTGTAACATATTTTTTTAAGTAACATACACCTACAATACATTAGGAGAAACGTCAATTGATTACAAATCAAATTCATGAATTACAGAACTTCAATGAATATTTCAGGTACAGGCTTCTAGGTAGGAAGTAATTTCCCTGTGGTACATTTTGTTGGGGAGACATGGTTGAAATGAAATTCTGCTGTAGAGACATATGGCTGTGACAAATTCAATGCAGGCATATTGAAGTATATAGCACCATGACCACAGCTAAAATAACCAATTACATGTGATGAGAATTAACGTGTGTTAAGCTTGGTGTACCGCACATGTATATGAAACTAAGATTTGCAGAAGTTAGCTACAGCATGGAGGAAATCCTGCATGCTTCTGTAGTCAGACTTCTGCTCTAGTATGTGTTTTAGGAAATGCTCTGTAGATATTGCTGAGGGTAATGGTCCAGACACACCATTAATAAAGGTATTGCCAATTGTGCACTGCATACTCACTGCCACTGGCATGCCCAGTGGGCATCTTTCTGCTGCTGATGATGACCATCTTTATGTGCTTTAGGGCCATAGACATTATTTCTCCACATGCTTACTTAGTTATTGTAACTGTGACCATGCTGCTACATGCTTCTCTATGCCTGTAGTGAATTTGTGATGGGCATATGTCTCTCTAGCTGAATTTCACTTCAGTCACATGTCCCCAACCAAATGTACCACAGCAAAATGTGTCCCAAGCTAGCAGCCTGAATCCAAGCATTAAACTGAACATACCTCTTTTGAAATTAAAGTTTTTTTCCCCCAGGGAAACAATACTAGAAAAATACTTTTCACATGGGATGCAGACCTATACAGCACTTAACTTGGGGGCTACACCCAGAGCTACAATAAAGGTGGGGCAAATGTAGTGTCTGCCCTGGGTTAAAATAATAAGAATATGATTGGAACTGTAAAGATGTTATTCAGTCAGTCCCTGCAAGGACTTTAGGTAATCATTTAAGCAGCCACAATTGTGATTGTGGCTTCTTAAATGACATTCAATGAATGGCATTGTTGGTGTAGGGGACTATGATCAGCACTGGTTAATAGTTGTTAATCAGTCCTTGGCTTGCAAGGCTGCTGGTATTATCTGTAGCCATATAAGTAGCTACGTCTGTGATTGTGGCTTCTTAAACAGCATTCATTGTATGGTGGTGTTGGTGTAAGGGGGTATGATTATCACTGGTTAATAGCTGTTAACCAGTCCTTGGCTTGTAAGGCTGCTGGTAGCATCCAAAGCCATTTAAACAGCTGTGATTGTGATTCTGGCTACTTAAATGTCATTGAGTTAGTTTGTAGAGTCTGTGTGTTAGGATGAAAGTGTAGCAATGAACTAGTATAGTTTCTTGCTATGGTTTAGGTGTTAGTTTGAAACAGTGTAGCAAAAAGCTTGTCATAATATCTCTTTGCTTATTTGCAGGATTCAGCTTTGTTATGAGATCTATAACCCTATCTTGTTTAGGTCTGGTGATATTTGATCAACTTGGTTTGAAGCCTTTTATATCCTCATCTGAGTCCTAAGACCTTTTGTGTATTCAGTTTTGGACATCATTTCATTATTCTGGCTGAAAAGGGTAGAGGGATACCTATTGGGTCTTTGCCTATGGCACTCCCTGACCTAGTTACAAGTCCGGTTGCATTTCTGAAAAAATGGAAGTAGCTTTAAACAGATCTTCAGATGAGCTGATAAAACTGCAAACATCAGAAGCTGAACTGAAGAAAAGGCTGGCTGGGTATGAGACTGCTCAAGATATTTCAAAAAATTGAATTAGAAGTCAGAGTACATAGTGAAATCCTGAGACTTTCTGCTGTACCAGATAAACTGGGAGGAACAGATTGTAATAATTTTATGAAAGCACAAATAAGCAACTGGACTGATATTCCACAGCAGGGATTGTAAACTGAAAAGGCACATCATGTGCATACTCCAAACCTGGCTATGAGAAAGCAGCCAAGACCTCTATTAGTAAAGATGCAGTCCTACCAGCAGAAAGAATTGACTGTGGCAGAAGGACATAGTACTAAAATTGGAGACAGTAGAGTGTTTGTGGAAAATGATTACTCAATGTACTACAGGCAGAAGAGGAGTAAATTTATTCCCACAATCCAAGGAATGTCGAGAAGCAAGTTTGAGTTTCAAACTGCTATATCCAGCTGTCTTCAGAATATTTTTTTTTCCTAGAGGGTTAAAGTCACTTTTTGATGCAGAACATTTTAAGGAGGAAATACAAAAGTATTCCCAACCAAAAGTGAACTGTCAAACAGAAGGAGATCCTGCTTCTTATTCTTCTGATAATAAAGCTCATAGAGAGACTAAGCTAGTGAAACCTTTTCCAATGTTCCAAAGCAAAATGCTTGATGGACTGAGAAAAGTACAGGAGTTGACTAGAAGAACCAGGAGTATTTTGGAAATGAGTCAGAGACTGGAGTTGGGTGATGGAGATTAACAGGAAGAAAACCAGCAACTCAAAAATTAATGAATAATTGTGGGATTGCAAAGCATTAATCTCATTTGTGAAATATGGTGGAACAAAAAAAAAGAAAACCTGGAAATATCAGACTTTTTTTTTACTTTGTTAAACTTGTAGGAGACTCCAAAGCATATGCCCTACTTCTTGTCTTTAATGTTTGGAAGAACATTAAGGACAGGGAAAGAGGAAAAAAAGAGATAGCTGTAAGTAAAACAGTTTTTGTTCTTAACAGTATTTTTGTAAAACTGCTTGTTACAAAGTAAAGCCTTTTCAGTTATTCTTGTGTATAATAGGGATAATAAAATAAATAAGTGTCCCTTTTTCCTTCTTTCTTTCTTCTTGGTCAGTTTTAACAAATATAGGTGATGCAATATAAAACACATGGACAAAAGAGAATGATATAAGTAAAACTAATATATTTTTCTTACTTTTACATAGGGGAATGACTGGATTAAGGCACTTAGCTTGATCTAATAACAAGTTTTAAGAGAAGCAAGTAAATAAAATAACATTGAATGTAATGAAAATGTATCCTTTAGCAAATAAATGTACACTGTGCAGCATAAAAAGTTTGTAGCTGATGGCAACTGTGTATCTGGTTCTCATGTTTCTATGGAGACAAGCTGGCAAGGGCAATAAAAGCAGAATACTTTTTTTTGAATGGCTAGAAGATAATGTTTTCTGAAAGCTTTCAAGTTGCTTTCTACATCTGGGAGAGGAATAAAGATAAGACAAAAAACAGACAACACAATGTAAGTAGAAGCACAGGTTATAGCATGCTTCTTAGCATGAATAACAATTATTACAGGTCAGTTCAAGCCTGTGAGTATAGCTGTCAATCTGGGACAGTTGTTTCTTTTAGGAGGTTCAACTTATTTATTTGAAAATGTACATAGTTTTGTGTGTTTGTAGTAAGCTTATAGGGTATGTGTGTGTGTGTTTTTTTTTAGGGTTTTTGTTACAACAAAAATATTGTAAGATGTGACATAGGTTCAAATAGATATAACAAGATACAACTGTATAAAAGATCAACCTGGCAAGCAGTATTGTATGCATGAAACAGAAAAGCTGAAACTAGATTTTTTTAAAAAGCTTGTCATACATAACAGGTAGAATAACAACTTCTTATCATATTGATAACATGTTCCATACTATCTTTAAATGTGAATGATCTCAAAGGTATATACAAAACAGAAAGAGAAAATAAAGAGAAACTATATTAAAAATGCAGGGTGCAAGTATTTATGCTACAGGAGACACACTTAGAAAGAAATGAGCATGTGAATTTGATAAAGAAAGGTTTTCATGATGGTTATTCAGTGGACTATTTTGGACAAAGGAAAGAGGAGCTCCAATAGTGATAGAAGAAGAAAAACAGATAATAATGGTAGCAGCTACTGGCAAGGGAGAAGGATTATGGTGGCATGCATTTATATTCCACCTAGAGCTGCTACAATGGAAGCTGGGAAAATTCTGGGATAAATAATTAGGTTTCACAGGGAATATTACTTATATGTGGGGACTGGAATTAGATTTATAAAAGTGAGGATGTATCTAGGGGAACAATGAGGGAAATATATAACAAAATAAGGTAGATTTTTTGAATAAATGTAGAAAATATTTGGTATGGAAGATAAGAATTCAGTAGGAGGAGCTTGGATAGAATTTGCATATTATTCCCAGGGTACAAAAACTAGGCTAGCCTAGACAGAAATTATATTTCACAGGAACATTTGCATTTAATTGAAAGTTTTGATATGTATCCAATAACGATTTCATATCACGTGTCAATAATAACTAAAAGAAAAATGCAGGATAATGAAAAAATGAGATACTGGCATTTACATGGGTCTATATTAGAACATCGACTTTTAAAACATCAAATGTTCTAATATCAACCCCTATTCAGCGAACGCTGACAACATCGAACATGCAGAACAGCGATTCTTTTTCCAAGGGAAAAAATTTGTTGTTTCAACACACATACACACAACACAAACACACCAAACAGCAATACACACACAAACACCTAAAATCCTACATCTAACCCTACACTAAACTGTACACACACCATTAGCTATCCACTTACCTTAACCCAAACCCTAACCCTAAGGTCTGTCACTATCACACACTCACCTCACCCACGACCTGACCCTAGCTCATCTATCCCGCTCTAACCCTCACATCCACACAATCGCACACTTATCTGACCTGAGCCCTAACCCTAACTCACCTACCCCACGCTCTAACCCTCACATCCACACAATCGCACACTTTCCTGATCCTGATCCTGACCCGTAACTTTCCACCACAGTGCTGAACATAGCAAAGCCACAGGAACGGCCAACCGAATTAATTCCCTAGGAAGAAATTTGATGTTCCGCAGCTTTGCTATTTTCAGCATTCGCTGAATAGGGGTCGATATTAGAACATTCAAAGTTGTTCTAATATAGACCCCACTTACCCACCTATCTGTTAAAAAGAGAAGAATTTAAGGAATGGGTAGTGGAAATTATTCAGGAATTATTTGTGACAATAGAAATTTCTTCACGTCCTCACGTCCACACTATAGCTAGTGAGTGGGATACAATGAAAGTAGAATTTAAAAATAGGTTAGGTATAAAAGAAAAAAGGGTTAAGAAGTTACAAGAATTGCTTAGAGAGACTAAAAAAGATTAAGTTTTGCAGAACAGGGGAATTTCACAGAACAAGAATAGGTGCAACTGCAGAGTGCTAAAGAGAAAAATAAGGGACTACCTCAATAATATGAATGAGTTTAGAAAGAGTGCTTTAAGCATCTGTTTTTTGACAACTCCAGAGCATAAAAGCTTTTAGCACAATTGTTTAGTTAACGTAAAGTGGAAAGGGTTATTGCAAAGTTTATGGGGACTAAAACTAGGAAAATAACCAGAGATCCAGTAGATGCTTTAGAAATATTTCAGAGAATGTATGAAACTTTTTATAAAACAGAGAAATGTGGAAGTCTCCAGGAAAAGATGGTATTCTTGTGGAAGTTTGGGAACTAGAAGGGAAGAAAGTGCTAAATATCTGGAAGGTTTTATTTAATAGTATTTTAAAAGGAAAAGAAGTACCAACACCCTGGATTAAAGCTGTAATAACTAAAGATGGTAAAGACTCGCCAGATCCAGCTTCATATAGGTGCATTTCAATTCTAAACCTTAATTATAAAGACGAAGAATAACAACAAGGCAGGCAAACCAATGACTTTCGCTATGCGTAGTAAGCAGTCCAACATATGTTCAATACAACCAAATCACGAATCCCAATACTCCAAGGCTTCTAGCAAAAAAGTCTTTATTCCAGATATATAAACAGCAGGTAAGCGCTTTCACCGATATGGCTTCTTCAGACCTATCAGTTAGTTAATACACTCCTCATTTAAATACATCACTAGGCGGGAAAACTCTCATTCAAATATTCTTTCATTTAAAATTTAAAGATACAAGATGATTTAAAAGCTTATTCAAATCTGAGAAAACAAGAATAGCAATATAATAAGTCAACCATAATAAATATATATCCACAGGAACAATTAATAACTAATCCACAATATAAAATAACTATTCTAAGAACACTTAGAAGAAAGTATAAAAAATAAAAAGAATAAATAACTACTACAATTTCATATTCAGCAATAACATATGCATGAATCTTAAATACATAAATAATATATAATATATAATATATTTTATTTAAGATAGGGTGTATAAATTGTACACTATCTATATAATTTCCTAGATCTTAAAAAAGGTTTAACTGAGACCATGGCATTCAAGCCAGGTGGGCTATCGGACCTTAGTCTGATAATCCAGCTGGCTTCCCTGGTCTCAGTGAATGTCCTAATATCTCCCCCTCTTGGTCCCGGTTTGATGTTTTCTATTATCAAAAACTTGAAAGTATGCTTTTCTCCTTTTTCCATTATATGTCTCGCTAATGCGTTCGTCTTAAGACCAGTTCTAATATTATAGACATGTTCACGTATTCGGTCCCTAAGCTTCCTGTTGGTCTTTCCAACATAGAACGCCTGACATTCTATGCAGGAAGCTAGGTAAACTACATTGGATGACTGGCAAGTACCCCTTACTTTAAAACAATATTCTCGCTGACTAACTGGTTGTCTGAAAAAATTATCCACATTGATGTAATTGCAAAAGTTACACCCATTACACTTCATTGTTCCATAATCTACCTCCCCCACACTTGGTTTGCACTCTGATGGGTAACATAATAATCTTTTTAGGCTTTTTTTATTCCTGTATATGAACTTAGGGGGCCTCTCCCACGATATCTTTTATGGTGTTATCTATTGTTAACACATCCCAGCACCCTCTAATGACATCCTTGATGTTTCCTACATCACTGGTGAAGTATAGAGAGCAAGCCATATCAAAGTCCACCCCTTGACTTCTCATATTTGTAGATGTTCGTGCTGAATCATAACACTCTACTCCATTACATCTACCAAAATAGGGAGCCGCTCTGTTATTTCTTAATATATTCATCTCAGAAAATCCTCTAGAAATGTCTGAAGCTGAATATCCTCTGGATAGAAATCTATCTTTTAAATCATTGGTCTCATGTTCAAATCCCATATCTGTCGGATTATATCTGGATATTCTCATTGCCTGTCCTTTCACAATATTTTGGTAGACGTAGCCAGGATGCATACTTGTCCTGTGTAAGAGGGCATTTTTGTGACAATCCTTTCTATACACACCTGTGTTAACCATCCCATTAGAAAGCTTCTCTACATATATGTCTAAGAATGGCAACTTGGTACTTGACCATTCGTAAGTGAATTTTAAATATTCACTACTAGAATTGACCTCTTCAAATAGAATAGTCAGCTCACTTAGACTACCAGTCCAAATCAAGAACAGGTCATCCACGAAACGTCTAAAAAATGGAACATATTTTTTAAAACAAATCTAGACCAAATATATGGATGTTTTCCCATTCAGCCATAAATAGGTTGGCGTAGCTATTGGCACAAGAAGTGCCCATAGCTACGCCATCCTTCTGTAAATAATACTCGCCCTCAAAATAGAAAACATTGGATTCGAGTATTAATCTAAGGAGGGACTGAATTAGCCCAATCCTGTTATCAGTCATCTCAGAGTTACGTCTCAAATAGTTACCAATCATCTCTATACCATCCGTGTTAGGGATAACTGTAAAAAGAGATTGCACGTCCATAGTGACGAAGACAAATTCACTGTTCATTGGCATCTTACTTAAGGACTCATATAAATCTATAAGGAATTGTTTTGTGTCTCTTAAAATGTACACATTCTTATCTAATAAAGGTCTTAATTGATTTTCCACGTAAATAGATAGTGGTTCGGTAGACCACCCTCTGCCTGCTACTATTGGTCTGTAAGGGGGGTTAAGTAAGCTTTTATGGATCTTGGGAAGTCCATGGAGAACAGGTATAAGAGGGTACTTTACACACATATAATCATATAGTTGTAAATCTATAATATTAGCTTGTTGCATTTCTCGTAAGTCATGCTGAATTCTATTGATAATACTATCAGCAATAGCCTTTTCTATCTGCATGTAATGCACATCATCTGACAACATTTCTCTCATTCTATTCACATATTGTTCCCTATCCATTAATACTACCCTTCCCCCCTTATCAGCTGGTCTAATAATTAGTGTCTGGTCATTCATGAGTTTCTTCAATGAAGCTCTCTGCTCATAGGACAAATTATGTCTATTCTTAATCTTCTTATTAGTTCCATTCTCATATAACTTAGACAACTCTTTCTCTACTAATTTACTATATGTCAGTACTAACGGATGTAATGGAGCCACAAATTCACTGGGTTTCTTGAAATTATTCCGTGTTGGACAATTTTGTCCATTAAAAAATATCTTCAGGGACAAATTACGAATAAATAACTTAAAATCTCTAATAGTCTCTTCATAGTTACTAGTCCTAGTTGGAATAAAAGAGAGACCTTTATTTAGCACCATCATTTCATCTGATGTCAAAACATATTTTGAAATATTAAAAACTAATTGTTCACCTTCCCTTCCCACATTTTCTTTATATTGTGGTTGGTGTATCTCTCTGCAGAGTGTTTCCTCTTCTGCCTTCCTCTGCTTACTGAGCGTGTCCTCCCCTCTTGTCTGTCTACTCGAATGGGGAAAGGGTGTGCTATATCAAAGCTATGGACCTCTACAATGCCTTCTCCACTATTACTATTATGGTTCTTCCCTCTATTACTATTCCCTATGTTTCCTTGGGGTATTTTCTTACGTACTATAGCTTCATTAACTTTATTGTTTCCCCTACCTGCTCCTGGTGGGTAGTTCTCTTTATTAAATTGATTTGTGTCCACTGACTGGACTGGTGAAATAACATTAATCATTTCTTCATTAATAACACATCCATTTCTATTGCTGTTAACACTACTGTTTACGCTCATATTTGCACTAACATCAGTGTTGTGCTCTACTGTGTTACTATTGACAGAATTATGTACATTCGCATTCATATGAGCTTTATCTAATACATTGTTACTCATAGTAGCTGACAAATCATTCAAACTGGGTTTATTGCTTAAATTAATGTCTCTGGAAACAGTTCCCATCGAAGCTGTAGCGCTTCTGCCCTCATTTCTCGGCCAAGTGAAGATATTACCTTTACAAAAATCCTGAATGTCTCTATTAAGTCTGGATCTTTTCTGATCCAATAAGCATTTCTCATATTGAGAAACGCTATCTAGAAGCTTATCAAAATGCTAAACAAATATCAAAAATGATGGCAAAGTTGATAGGCATGGATCAATGTGGTTTTATGGGGAAGGCAAACATCTGAGAGCATTAATATAATGGTGATGATCCACAGGAAAGCAGAATGTTAGAAAACACCACTGTTGTTGGTGGGTTTTGTCACAGAGAAAGCATATGACAGAGTAAGCTGGGATTTTATAAGCAGAGCAATGGAAGTATTTGCATTCCCTGATAAAATAATAAAGATGATTAGGAGGCTATATGAGGGATCAGACGTGAAAATTAAAATAAGGGTTCCTGTCTGCTAAGTACTGTTTGAGCAGAGGAACATGGAAGGGGTGTTCTCTTTTCTTTTTGTTATTTTTGTTATATTTAGAGCCACTGGCAAAGAAAATAAGGGTCTCAGAAATTTAAGGATATATTTGGTATAGTAATCAAGAAAAGTGGGTTTTATTTGCATGTGATAAAACCAGAAAAGGACATTTCAGTGTTATAGAACATTCTTAGGTGGTTTTAAGTCTTTTCAGGATACAAAACTAATAAAGATAAACAAAGGCAATATATTTAAACTATGTACCCACACACAAATTAGCTCAGCAATGCCAGTATTTATGGGGACATGATAAAATGAAGGACTCAGAAGAATGGATTAAAAAGGATTCTGTTTTGCGGATATATATATAAGAAGAGACTAAATAAAAGATATATAAAAAATGAGAAACTGGAATCTCTGTTTATGGATATGGACAGCAAGCTACAAGCAGTGAAAATGTTTGTCCCTTTAGTTTTATACACAGGTCAGACATATTTTTATCAACCAGAGGAGAAGTTGTGGACAGCAATTAATAAAGAGTTGAAAGATTTAATCTGGGAGAGGAACAGTGCAAAAATCAAGTGGAATAAGTTAATCCTTCTAATAGAACAAGGTTGTTTGGGATTACTGGATTTAAAGGTTTTTTTCAGAGCTGCACAGTTAAGGCTCAAAGTTATAATTCAAAGTGGAAAGAGATGATAATGAAACAGGGGGGGGTCTCAAGAAATAAGGAGAGACTGAGATTTTGGATGCAGATCCTTAATGAAAGTAACAATAACCATAAAGAATACTATATTAATATAGTAGCAGAAAGTATTCTAAGAACTAAGCCAATACAGGAATGGAGAAAGAAGATTCTGCCAGTAGAGATGGTTGCAATTAGGGGTACAAAGAACTGGCAAGAGGGGGCTAGAACTTACTGGAGAAAACCGGCAAAGGAACCGAGGTATTGTGAGCAAATATTTAGAGAGGGAAAGGTAATAGAATGGGAAGAGGCCAAGAATTCATTTGGACTGCAGGCTAGAGATTGCCTTCCCTATCAAGGATCGATATCAGAGTACAGGTAAAGAGAAAGGAATAGAGGGATCCTATGTGAAAGACCAGCACTGATAGAGTTTTTAGTAGAATCTAGAACAGAAGCTGCTTTTAAAAAAAGTGCATTTCTGTTACTATACTCACTACTTCTGCTAAGGTTAGTTTCATCCTTGAGTTCCATTTTCCTTGTAACTGCTTTTTTTTTGTCAGTCAACAAAAATAAACTCACAAAATAGTATATAAAACATAAGTATATAAATAGGGCATTTAAAATATTGCATGATAACTGTAGGAATCAATCAGAGGAGGTTAGAAAGGATTTGGATGAGAGATTAGATAAGAAATTCACAAAAAAATAAATAATGGGAGGATATATATGTATGGCTTCCAAGTATGCAACAATGGGTAGATGATTTAGGATCTTTGCTTCAAAGTGTTTGCACAGGTATTTTTATACCCCGAGCAGACTCCAAAGAATCTTTCCTCATGTAGATTGCAAACGTTGGTGGTGCGATAGGAAAGAAAGAGATCATTAGGAACATATTTTTGGGAATGTTATGACTTCACAGACTTTAAAAATTTCCTGCAGACTACTTTTCTCAGAAATATTGGGTGAGAGAATTGGTGTAACTAAGGAAATTATTTTTTTGAGATGTGATACATAATTGAAATTATCTAGGCATAGTAAGGCCTTTTTGAATATAATTTTGGTGGCTGCCAAAAAAAGCAGTTACTAGAAAATGGAAATCAAAGTCTAAACTGACATTAGTAGAAACAGTGAATATAGTAATAGAAATAAAAGAAATGGAAGTGAAATCTTTAGAATAGGGTAGGAGCAAATTATGTAGAAACATACCTCTCAAATGTTTTGATTTTTACCCCATATTTTTGATCTCTTCTTCATAAAATTTTTGTTTTTCTGACAAATTATTGGTAAATCATTTAGGACTGAAGTCATAAAATAATAACAGACATTCAAATTTCAAACTTCATACCCTTCAGAAAATTCAAACTAATGTAAAACCTATTACTCTATCAACTTTCTAAGTTTGTAAGAACAACGTTTAAAAAAAGTGTTCCTATTTTTTGGGGTATTTGTTCCCTCCACTATTTATGGCTTTGTTCAGATTTCTTGCTCGAAGAGGTTGAGCGGTATGCATAGAAAACAATGGGAACTGTGGAAGAATACATGCAGTATATTGTTTTGGGGGAGGAATGAGGTTTAATAGAAGGCAGGAATTGAATGAGCTATGTAATGTTTGACAGTGGCTGTACAGCTTATAAGTGGTGTATAATGTTTGCAACTGAAAATATACCAATATGGTTTGTTTTCATTCATATAAATGTATGATTGTCTATGTCATAAGTGATAATTCAATAAAGATGTTTCTTGTTTAAAAAAAGTAGCAAATTCAGACAAGTGAATTTACATATTGTAAATTCAACAATGTTTGATATTTGTAAAGGTAGGTTAAATGTCTTACAAAAATCAAAGCAGCATACCTCTTAACCTCTTAGTGCAAGAAATTTTAAACGATGAAGAAAGAAAGGCACAAAAGTAGGAACAGATTTTAAATATTGCTCTTATTTGTGTTAGCATGCATTTTCTCTAGGTTCTGAAGTCTGAAATTCAAATGTAGGTCATTATTTAGTGACGTCAGTCCTCCGTGATTTGCCAAAGAACATAATTTTTATAAGAAACAGACCAAAATGTGAGGCGAAAATCTGAACATTCATCCAGACAGTTCAGAGGTATGCAAAGCAAGTAACAGATTAAAATGGGAACAAAAGATGGGTCTACAAGAGAAGGAAATGAGTGGGTAGGAATTTGGAGGAGGCAAAAAGCTAAAGCTGAAAAGGTATTAGCGGAAGGACTCAAGAGAGAAGTAATATTTTTTAGGAACATAGAAGAAAGAAGAAAAAAAGGAACAGAACTGGTGAGGCTGATTGATGATGGGAGGAAGGAAAAAGAAGAGTTACTGAATAAATACTTTGCATCAGTCTTCATGAAGACAAGCAGCATGAGACTGCTTTGCTGTAAGAGAGGCAAGCAAAATGGGAAGACCAGTGAGCAGGTACCATTATATGCAGAGAAGGGCTTCTAAGTACATTGGCTGACCTTAGGGAGGATAAAACACAAGGACTCATAATCACCAGAAATATGTACAGTGCATTGGCAGGCCCCTTGATGGGGATTTCCAACTGACCACTGGCAAGTAAAGAATTGCCAGAGGAATGTAAGACAATAAATATGGTGCCTTTTTGTAAGGGAGACAGCAGAGAAATGTAGAGAAGTAAAGAGCTGTTAGCTTAACAATAGTGGCAGGGAAATCATGACCAGAATCCTGTAGAGAAAGATGGCGGCACTTCTAAAGGAACCTGCGGAACTGGATACCCTTATGACTAAATGGTTGGTCACACAGGGTTGTGATGAGAAGGGCAATGTCATAAATAAAGAAAGTGACTAGTAGAGTTTCTCAGGGGAATGTCATGTCCAATACTGTTTAGTGTCAGGGGAAACGTCATGCCCAGTACTCTTCAGTGTCAATGGAATGTCATGCCCTGTCCTCTTCAGTGTCAGGGGAATGTCATGTCCAGTCCTCTTCAGTGTCAGAGGAATGTCATGTCCAGTCCTCTTCGGTGTCAGGGGAATGTCATGCCCAGTCCTCTTCAGTGTTAGGGGAATGTCATGTCCAGTCCTCTTTAGTGTCAGCAGAATATCATGCCCAGTATGCTTCAATGTCAGGGGAATGTCATGTCCAGTATTCTTAAGTGTCAGGGGAATGACATGTCCAGTTCTCTTCAGTGTCAGAATAATGTGTGTCTAGTGCTCTTCAGTGTCAAAGGAATATCATCTCCAGTACTCTTCAGTGTCAGGAGAATGTTGTGTCCATTACTCTTCATTGTCATGGGAATGTCATCTCCAGTACTCTTCATTGTCATGGGAATGTTGTGTCCAGTACTCTTCAGTGTCAAGGGAATATCATCTCCAGTACTCTTCAGTGTCAGGAGAATGTTGTGTCCATTACTCTTCATTGTCATGGGAATGTCATCTCCAGTACTCTTCATTGTCATGGGAATGTTGTGTCCAGTACTCTTCAGTGTCATGGGAATGTCATCTCCAGTTCTCTTCATTGTCATGGGAATGTCGTGTCCAGTACTCTTCAGTGTCAGGAGAATGTTGTGTCCATTACTCTTCATTGTCATGGGAATATCATGTCCAGTACTCTTCAGTGTCATGGGAATGTCATCTCCAGTTCTCTTCATTGTCATGGGAATGTCGTGTCCAGTATTTTTCAGTGTCAGGAGAATGTTGTGTCCATTACTCTTCATTGTCATGGGAATATCATGTCCAGTACTCTTCTGTGTCATGGGAATGTCATCTTCAGTTCTCTTCATTGTCATGGGAATGTCGTGTCCAGTACTCTTCAGTGTGTTTTTCTCAGGCATGTCTGTGGGAAGAGAGCAGGAATAATCTCTTTTCTGATGACACAATGAAAGGTGTAGCAATGAAGGGTGTGGGAAAGAGACTATTCACATATTTGGAAAGGCTAAACAAGTGAACAGAAACATGGCACTTGAGCTATAGTACAAAAATTTGCAAAGCACTGTACTTAGTTCACAGCAACCCTGGTGTGAGGTATCAGCTCAGGGAGTAGAACTGAAGGCAAAGAGCAGGGACATGATCTGGGGGTACTGAACACACTTGGAATAGACCACAGTGTGTGGAGAGAGAAAGAAGTAGCAAGTATCACATCATGCAGCAGAACTGAAGGCAAAGAGCAGGGACATGATCTGGGGGTACTGAACACACTTGGAATAGACCACAATGAGTGGAGAGAGAAAGAAGTAGCAAGTATCACATCATGCAGCAGAACTGAAGGCAAAGAGCAGAGAAAGGATCTTGGGGTACTGAATATACCTAGAATGGACCACACTGAGTGGAAAGAGAGACAGAAAGAGAGAGAGAGAGAGAGAGAGAGAAAAGTAACAACAGCAAACAAAATCCTTAGTGGGATAGATTTCAGCAAAGAGTAATGCTTCCACTCTACAGGGCATGTGTCAACCACACCTTGCGAACTGCATGCATACCTCTCAACTGCTTCTGATTTTACAGAATGTTTCTGACTTTGCTTCGTATTTTTACATTTCCCCACATAAAATGTTTGATTTTCTGGCACATCAATGACACAGTCAATAACATCCAGTCAGTAACAGCCAACATTAGTTTCATACTTTTATTGTTTTGTTGTTCTGCCAGACATTATTTGAAAAATGCAAGTTGATCTAAAATCTATTGTTCTATCAATGCTTTTGGTGAATTAAAATAATATATAAAAACTGTTGTAAATTTTGGTCCTTATCACCCCATTGTATTTGCTTTGTCTGGAATACTTGAGCAAAGAAGTTGAGAGCTTTAACTGCATGTAGTTCCAGAGGCCATATAAGGAAAAGAATATCAGAAGCCTGCTGGAAGGAATTCAAAAGAAAAGCTAACAAACATAGGTAAGATTGAAGAGAAGGAATATGACCAGAGTCAGATGAAGCTTTGAGCTCAAGATCACAGCAAGGGCATATACAGGTGTCATTCTGAACAGGAAGGATAGATGGGAGAAGGAGAGGAGCATGGGTAGCCAGTTGTGAGGACTAACTGCTCCCTGGATTTCTAAATGCACTTTTACACACAGAGGACTGTCCACTATTGCAATGGAATATTAGAATGGGTGGTGGAAAGGAAATCCACAGAAGCATTTAAGAAGGCATGGGACAGATGAAGAGGGGATAGGGAGGAAAGTAGGGATGGAGGGGAGGTATAATGTTAAGTAAATTTAAAATGGGAGACTAGATAAGCTTATGATCTACTCCTGCACTCAAGCAAATGCAGTATAATAAAATGTGATGTCATTAGCAGTATCTTCTTTCAAAATGTTTCCTCTTGCAGTGGCAATTTGTACAGTTTGGTAATTTTGTTTCCTGTGCATTTCCGTCTGCAACAGCAGTAAAGGAAATGTGTAGTACCTAACAGCTTACTTTAATTCCTCATAACAGTAATGCTTACTTGCACATATCTTTTTCTCATATCAACTGGTTTTCAGTCTTGCACGTAATACATGCAGGACATTGACTGTAACACTTTTCACCTTTACTTTAAAAAAATTCCAAAATGTGTTTTGTACACAGGTACCCTAGAGAGATTGCAAAATTAAGTATAGGGAAGAGATCTTAGTACAAGACAATATTATCTCTGAGTAGTCCTTATGGTTCCCCAACATTTTGTTGTGGAAAAATTCTGTAAAGCTTTAACCAGATAAAATGGTCAGTATAGGGAAGAGATCTTAGTACAAGACAATATTATCTCCAAGTAGTCCTTATGGATCCCCAACATTTTGTTGTGGAAAAATTCTGTAAAGCTTTAAACAGAAAAAAATGGTCTGCATCTCCCACTGCATCTCCATGCTTACATATACTAACTCCACAGTTGCACAGCTGCAGAGAAAAGAGAAAAGGTCATATAAATTGAATCATTATTTCTACATAAATACAAGCCAAACAGGCTGTGATTTCCGATGAGAAATTTTTCAAAATTGGAGAACAATCTGGTTTACCCTCATCCAAGAGTAGGGAACCACCTTCATACTCTGAGGTGCAGCGATCTCAGAGCTCATATATGTAAGTGCCTCATTGCCATTTTTTTTTTATCCGATTTCTTTTTTCTTAACTGAATTATTTTGTATCTTTCTAATCACATATCATCAGTTTGGCACATTTTTCTTTCTTTATGTTTATTTTAACATAAAATGCATAGTCGGTATAGTAGAGCTTAACTGTTGGCTTAAAGTCATTTGCAAAATGTATCTGCTATTTGCTGACATGTAGTAATAGTCAATGTATTATTGTTGTCTTGTCCTTCACCAAAAAAATTATTTATTAATTTACAGAAGGTTCAGAGTTTGGCAGGTTCTGTTCTTGTAGTCTGGAATAGTAAGATTGTTTAGCAGCCCTTATTTTTCACTGACACTTTTTCTGGCTCCTTTGTATCTTTGTAAGAAAGTTATCATTTCAGTAAGTCTATACTTTGTCCTTTCTCTCTCTCTCACTCTCACTCTTACTGTCTGTCCTCATATAAATGTGGATGGATGGATCTGAATGTTGTGTGTTTTGGAAATGTTCATTATGTGTTGTGTTGTTGCAAAGTGATATAGACTTAGCTAAAATATTATCCAGTGGGTAGTTGCAAATCTTAGTAGTAATATGTATATGAAGTCATAGCTACATTTAGTTCCAGTTTTAGAAACATGCATGGTTATTTTTTGTTTTGTGTGTGTGTGTGTGTGTGTGTGTGTGTGTGTGTGTGTGTGTGTGTGTGTGTGTGTGTGTGTGTGTGTGTGTGTGTGTGTGTGTGTGTGTTCATCATCGCTAAGTGGAGTGGATAGATTTTAGTATGCTATAACAGAGGTCATTTGTGGTGTAGGGTGGAGGTGGGACTGAAGTGAAGTAGGCCGGCCAAGGTACTCTAAGTTTAGCCAATAAGTCCACAAATGCACAGTAAAAGGTGGAAGCAACATATCAGCTTAGGTGAGCTGGATTAGCCCTTAGTTTTATTATTTGTGAAAAAAAGTAGAGATAATGTTGTCAGGTTAGAAATGACAATATCATTTAATATCTGTTACACCTATGTATTTGTAACTTAAGCTGTATGATGTAGTATCCACAAACAGTGAAAAAATGCAGATACACACTATTATCATTGTTAAGGTATACTGAGTAAGTCTGACCAAATTAAATTCTCTCCAGTAAGCTCTCCTAGTTGGCAAAGGAGGAGGGTGGGAGAGTTTACAGTAAGTGAAAACTGAAAGTAAGCTGAGATGCTTACACTGAATAAAACTGGATTTTAGTTTTATTAAAAAACACGTCTGAGGTTTTCTTGCAGTGCTACAAACTTCAGACTCGCTGTTCTGAATGAGGAAAGGGAGGTGCCCCAAGCAGCTTCTATTGGTGACGGACAAAAGAACAGCTTTTAAAACTATACAGCTTTACTTGTACTAAAGAATCTTATCTCTTGAAGTACTTCCAACTTCAGAGTGTCCATTCAAAGTCAGGAGATACGGGCAATGGTTTTGGGGAAGAGGATGAAGAAGGCAAGAAAACTGCTGAAATGTGGCTTTACTTGTCCTGAAAGTCTCTTGGTTTCTCAGTTTTGTATGTTTCTTGCAGTGCTACAACCTTCAGACTCTCCATGCAGGACAAGAGGACTGTATCAGTAGGCTCTTGTTGGGTAAGGGATCAGAGACACAGTGATATTGTTTAAAACTGCCCAACTATACTTCTGCTAAAAAGTATTACAGTTGAGTAGGTTTTGTACAATATTACAACTTTCACAACTTCAATTTAGACTCAAAAGACAAATACTGTCAGCTCTTGCTGCGCAGAAAGAATCAGAGACACAATGACACTGTACAAAACTATCCTTACCTGTAATGTAGTCCTGTAGGTTCCTTGGAGCACTACAACTATCAGAAAGGCATTCAGATTCAGGAGAGAAGAACACCACCAACATGCTGTTTCTGGACAGAAAGGGTCAGAGAAATAAAAACACACATCTGTGCAATAGAGTGATTACTGACAGGCAGCAGAAAGAATGTCAGAGTCCCTTTGATTTATGCTTCCTTTTGTAGAGTTAAACTCCCACAAGGTTGGGGAGAAACATTTATGGTGCTGGATTGCAAAGCATAACCTGTGGAAAATTTTGCTTTCTCTGAACTGTTAGCAACAATTATCAGAATCATACTAGTCTAGTGCAAAATAGGTTCCATTCATACAACATGGTTTTTCAAAGTCGTGTGTTATCAGACATGTTTGATTACTTTGTATGACTGAATCGTGATAGCAAATGACCCTGGTCTAGTTAATACATGACTAGGGCAACTTTGGTCATTTTATACAGGAGATTTTAAATCAATTAGTTTTATTTATTTGTGTCCATTAATAGTTTTGTAGGTTTAGTCCTATTGACCTACACTGTGGTCATTTGACCAGCCCACCTCTCTGGTTGATGAATGATTAAAACAAATAAACAAAACAGTGACAAAAGGTTAGTGAACATAGTAGCCCAATCTGAACTGGTTTCAAGGATGGCAGTAGGGCTAAACCACTGACAAAAAGACATAGAGAGTTACAATAAATGGAATACATGCAGATGAAAGAATATTAACCAGTGCAGTAATACAGGCGTTGATGGTGTAATCGGTCTTTTTCATGATCCTTATATAGGGCGTCGTCAAACATCTGGGAGAAAGATTCTAATGATAACATACACTCACACTTTTGCATCAAGACTGATAAAAAAGAAACTGCAGGGAAATGAGAAGAAATTTGTCAAAAAGAGAGCTGTAATCAAAAATCTGTCAGCTTAAATCGAATGCGAAACACATCATCGTATCACACATGGGAAACAAAAACTCATGAAAGTAGTAAACAACCTGGAGGTAGCAGAAGGAAAGAAGAAATAGATTTTGGCCAGTAGTCAGATTAGATGACTTAAAGGTAAGCAAGCCACAAGTAAGAGTGGAGGAATTTGGAGATATACAGGAGGAACGTTCATCACTGATAAACATGAATCCATAACCTTCTTTACACACTTTTGACAAGGCTTCCCTTCACCCTATAAGTACTAAACACATTCCAAAGGCTTACTCAGTATAATGAAATAGATATGGTAGGCACAGTTCAGAAAAGTGAAAAATGGTGTATGGTCTACATCAAAAGCTATATAAAGTGCAACTGTAGCCTATATTATTTTGAGGAAAACTACAAAGAAATCCAAAGTGTCAGTTTTTATCATCATTAAAATAATACAAAATAACAGAAAAGATGGCGACTCCATTTGAGGATTAAAGGTAAATGACAAAAGGGATATGTAAGAAAGTATTATTTCACAGAAATGGTAGTAGTTAACTGAAAACAATTTCCAAAGGAGATAATAGACTGAAAAGAGTGACTAAATTGAAGAATGCGTGAGACAGTGGTACAGGCATAAGGCCATCTTTAAAATGAATGGGATGGAGGGTGGTGAGTATATGTCATTAGTTATTTAAAACCTGCAGCCAGTCAAATAATGTGCAGACTTTGTGACTCATGTGATCCTTGGATACTGTCAGAATCTATGGTTTCATGTCTTTGAACATTGAGAAACATGTTGACAAAGGCGCAGTACAAAGAGATATTGTTTGTTGTTAAGAGATGTAGATGTAAGAGTACCAAATAACACTTTCTACTTATTCATGTCTCTGCTCCATTCCGTGCACTTTCTCCTTTATAATAAACTGCTACGAGGATAATACTTCAATGAATATATTATCTGGAATTCAGGAGAAAGTAATTTCATGTTTTCCATTATATATATATTGATATATGGAATACATGCAGATGAAAGAATATTAACAAGTGCAGTAATACAGGCGTTGATGGTGTAATCATGACTATTTTTCATCTTTAAACTTTGTTTCTTTCCACCAATATCACCCCTTTCATTCAGAAAGCAGACTTCCAGTTCACCCAAAGTGTTTGACTTTTTGGCTTGCTATAAACAGTATAAAGTTTGGAGACACTGAGAGATGCTTTCTGTAAGGTAAAGGACAGACATTTATTTAAACAGTATGAACTGACCAAGATGTTAAAATTTATCAAACAACCTTTGATGAAGAAAAAAGAAATACAGAAAAAGAAAGAAAGAGCTTTTACATTTTATTTTTATTCATGATAGCAATCTGAGTACTTACATTCATTTTCTCTGTTTTTGCATAGCAAATTCATGCAGGTTTATGCTGTAGGTCTGTTGGTCTGTGTGACTAATGTAAAATGTCAAAAGCAATAATATTTCTTCTCTTCTGATGCGTCCTGTTGAAATCCAATCATTCTACTTTATTTAACGTTAAACATAAAGATGTCTAAGTTTATGCAAACCAAAATGTACAATATGAACTGCATGCCTGTACTTTCCTATGTATCAGTGACTCAAAGACTCCTTGTACTTCAGTTTACTTAAACTCCTTGTGCTTACTTTACTTAAAAATATGATTAATTGAGATCTTGATTGATGTTGTTGTTGGCCAACTATATGCGCTGTAATGTACAATGTGGTTATAGCCTATATCCTGGCAAGACCTTGGCACAATAAATTATATACTGCAGTTTGTTGAGTATACTGATTTGTACATGAATTAAAAATCACGTAGTCTGAATTTTTCCTTCAAAGTTACAGAAATGGTAGATGGAGAAAAGTGAATGTGCTAGTAGAAAAGAGAGAGAAGAGAATCTTTATTAGAGTAAGTCTATTTATTTCACACTCAACAGGGGACACAGTATATTTTTGTCTGCACTTTACTGATGCAACAAAGAAAAATACATAGACATGCAATTCAGTAGTCTCTCCCACTTTCTGAAAACACTGTCAAATCACCATAATCAACACACACACATTTCTAAGAAAAATAAGCATTAACAGCTTTTAGGTATATATCAATACAAGAATATTTGTAAATTAATAAAAAATGTACATGCGGCTTGCATGAATTGTTATGAAGAAAGTCATATATGTATGTTACCTGTTAAAATAAAATAATTTACTAATTGATCTCCTGTAAACAACAGATTTATCATGTATAAGAATGTACATTTGACCTTTGGTCAGACCAATGACATTCCCATGTAAACAGTTTTTAAATTAATATAGGATAAAGTCTGTTTAAAAGTGGTGTTAGTTCCATACATGTATGATATTTTGGGGGACTTTCCTCACCCCCGTTTGCCACCACTTTGTACATACAGGCTGACCCTAGTCTTACTTATTAGGTAATGCCACCAACATTTTCATATAACACCATGATGTCATCCTAGTTCTTATTTTTCAAAAACTGGTTCCCCTCCTACGTCTTCTTTATTTGAGGTGCATGAGGGTTTTGGTCATATATCCTGGTCCTTTATTCTCTAAGGCACACATGAAAAGCTACCAGTGGCTCATCATGCTTTGTCAGGCAGTCCTGTCACCTGAGCCATCTGGCTGCATTTTTCTGATTCACACTTACAACACACATACATGTTCTTAAAAAAGGCACAAAACAAATGTTTCTGTCCACACAAAAAAGTGTTTGCATGCATCTTTATGCATACGAACACTTTTCTGTGTAAAAATAAAAAGGTTGTTTTGAGAACTTTAGAAAATTATACAGTCTTAAAGATAATATCGTCCAGCCAAGGAAGACTAATCATATGGAGTTGTGTTTACGGCATTAAAATTAATAGACAGGCAGGAGGCATTTACATCATTCTGGGTTCCAGCTCTACTGATGCTGGATTAGCATAGGAAAGTAATTGTGTATTAGCTATATAATTGCCAAACTGTTAAATTAACAGTTTTGCAAAAATAAATAATGATTTTAATTATAATTTTTTGCCAAGCTGTTAATTTAACAGTTTGACAATTACATAACTAAAACACAATTACTTACCTACACTAATCCATCATCAGTAGAGCTGGAACCCAGAGAGAAGTAAATGCCTCCCACCAGGCCATTAATATTAAGGCCATAAATATGGCTTCATATGTTTAGTTTTCCAAGTTTGTAAGATATCTTTAAAACTGTATAATTTTCTAAAGACTGCAAATCAAACTTTTCTTTTTGCACAGAAAAGTATTCGCATGCATAAAGATGTATGCAAACACTTTTTTTATATAAAAAGAAAAATTTGTTTTACACATTTAGACATGCTCCTTAAGGAAGTACAGCCTCGGTAGCACACACTACTGCTCTGTACTTCATGCTTTGATTAACCATTCCTGCTGTCATGTTTCAGTGTCCTGATACACTTTGGAAAATTAGGTAAAATTATATTACAGTGCTTATCTTGCTTAGAACATGTAAATTCCCTCATTCTCATCTACCTTAGATAACTAATTGCACACTTTTGATATTGGGCATGAAAAACAGCATATTTAGCCATTACCCTTATTTTCCCAGATCTTTTTCTGTTTCCCCTATTCTTTCTAAGGTGTTTACCATATATAAGATGAGCATGCTGTTCTTCATGACTACACGCCTTCCATTTATAACCATGGTGATGTCACTTAGAAAGGCAAGGCACAGCTACTGGGATGCTGCATTGGTCCAATTGTGTCAGGATACTGTTTAAAATACCAGCTATGTTTTATCTTTTAACCCACTTCATAACCATTTCACCACATTTCTCCATGCACAGGTTATTATGTCTTAAGCAGCTTCTTTGAGAAACTTTATCCAGGATGTTAAATCCAGAATTTTCAAATGCACTAAGCACTCAATGCTTCTTCTTGGATAATTTGCATGAAAACAGACTCTCAGACTTATTATGCCTCAAGAGAGAAATAGGCTGTTATTCACAGACAAGCAGGGAATGACTACACAGTACTAATACTCAAAATGGTCACTGAGCAAAGTGCCGCACATCACTTTTTGACATGTATTACACAGTAGATAATGCCTGCATGTTCAGCAAAGGCCTACACAGAAAAAGCAACATGCAGTAGTGATGGGACAGGCAGTCCTAGACTATAGTATGGCATGAGCAGAACTAGAGAAGCACAGGTGATCAGCCAAGGCAAGCTAATGTGACCTAATCAATGCATACTCCTGTGTACAACAAAGTGACGTATAGCTGAAACTACTTTCTGACTGTCTCACCAATGTAGGTGTGCTTAGAACAGTATCCCCTCATCCTGTTTAGTATATAAACAGGAAAGAAATGTGAAAAGTAAGAAAACAGGAAAAATAAAAGCAGAGTAACAAATAATGTTAACTATGTGATATGAAAAGTTGAGTGAGGGGAGAAGAGCAATTTTTTTTTTTTGGGGGGGGGAGACCACTAGAACACAGATACAAACATGCAAGGATAGTATAAACACAATAGATGGTGAGGACAGTAGCTGGAACATGCATAAAATGAGTGAACACCTGGAGATGGGAGTTATTGGACAATAAAAAAGGAATGGGGAATGACACACATGCTGTAGCATTGACTGAGTTTTGCTGTTAGAGAAGATTAGTTAAGATTGGCCAGGCATACAGAAGTGATGGTAGGAGATTGGAGGTGGTGAGAGTTTCTTTTGTGGAGTTATTGAGGATTTTTTTTACCCTATACAACATGCTTAGCTTTTGATTGGTCTTTCTTCTGCTGTTATTAATATGCAGATCAGATCTGACATTATGGTCAGTTATAACACCTGGCAGTTTGTTGTGGATGACAAAATCTATTCTGGTGTTGTTTAGGGAAGTAATTGTGAAGGTGTTATTATTAAGGGGGGGGGGGGGTTGCTTTGGTAAGAATAACAGGAGATGTTATTCTTACCAAAGCAATCCCCTCTTATGTTGAATATGTCTCCTAGGCAAGTATGTTCCTAGACTTAAGCAACATTCTACCGTCACCCAGAATGATGCCTCAATACAAACAGAAAATGGCTGACTTTAACAATTGGCTTACTTTCTGGTGTCATTCCAAGGGGATCTAGTACCCGATAGCCTGGGAAGACATGATCAACAGACCACAATGCTTTGCCAAAGATGGCCTGCATCTGTCTACCTTGGGCTTCAGGTTTCTGGCAAAGGCTCTTGCCTCCCACATAGTGCCTTTTTTAGGCAATGCTATAAGATCAAAACTACCCACATGAAAATTTCAACAAAACGCAAATTAAAGGTCATGCTGCTAAACTCTAGGAGTCTAAACATGAAACTGTGCTCATTGCAAGCATTCTTAACCCTGGAAGATGCTGAAATTTGTACAGTCACAGAAACCTGGTTCACAGCTACGGAGAGCAGCCCAGCCATAACAGGTTACTCATCCTATCATACATTCAGACCCCAAACCATGGGCAGTAAAGCAAAATGAGGAAGAGCTGCAATATATATTAAAGACATACATACCTCCAGGCTGGCCAAACAGTATGACACACAGGAGACACTCCAGGTGCAATTAACCATTGACAAGACCCCTATTCAAATCATAGATAGCTACAGGCCCCCAACTTTGACTCAAGATGCTCACTCCACCTATCTGGACCTCTTCAAATCTATCAAGATTCAACCCTTTACCCTGATCTTGGATGACTTTAACTATCCGAACATAGATTGAAAGAACTACTCATGCCAAAATACAAATAACCAGAGATTCCTTGATTTCATCAGTGCAAATGCCTTGGACCAATTGGTCAACACCCCCACAAGAGGTGATAATATCTTGGATATGGTATTAACCAACATGAGTAACCACTGCAGCATCCCTACATTGTCATCCTCCCTGGTAAGATCCAACCACAAAGTGGTCACTTTCAAAGTCACCATCTCCTCCGTTTTACAGCCCCCTCCATAGGAACTGGCACATATGTCCAAACCTACACCAAAGTACTACACAAGCATTTATATAGCTGCATGGAATCAGGAAAACCTGACAGGACAAAATTATCCTCCTCAAGGAAAAATAAATCTGTCTGGTGGGGGTCTATATTACAACATCGAACTTGTATAAGTTTGAACATTGTAATATCAAACCCAAAAGTCCGAAATCCAAAAATAGTGAAGCCATGGCACATTGATTTTTTTCGCAGAGAAAAAAATCATTGGGCCATTTTTGGGGCTTTGCTATTTCCTCCATTGTGGTGCAATCTCGGAGTTGGTATATTTAAGTAGGGGGGTGTGGGGGGCACATTTTAAGTTTAAGGTTTAATTTTTTTTTTTTTTGTCACGGAACAGCGATTTTTTTTCCCTGGGAAAAAAAATCGCTGTTCTGTGTTTTCGGTATTCTTGGGTTTCTGATTTTAGGGTTCGATATTACAATGTTCAAACTTATGTTAGTTCAACATTGTGATATAGACCCATCTGGTGGACATCTACAATAAATAAACTCTATAATAAAAGGAACAAATTGCTGTCCACAACCAAGAAGGAGCAGCTGCCTAATTAGAAGCAATCTCTCCTCAGCCTGAACAAGCAAATAAGAGCACTAGTAAAACCCTCCAAAGCAAACTTTGAGTCCATACTGGCTGCATCTACGAAAGACAATCATAAGGCCTTCTCCACATATGTCCGCAATCTCAGAGGAAGCACTCAGAACTGATGAGAACTGGTGGTCAAGGACACCACATACACAAATGCTGTAGATATAGCCAACCTGCTGGCAGACAGGCTCAGTGAAAATTTCACCCCTCTGTGCCCCATCAGTAAATCAGGGCATCCCCAGCACCTGCCCCCCTCTCCTTATCTCTAGGGAGCAAGTCATCACTGCCCTCTCAAAAGCAAAAAATACAGCCTCCATCTGACCCGATAACATCCCAGGCTGCATCCTACATGAACTCAGGCAGGAACTTGCAGCATCATTGGGCACTCTATTCAACCAAAGCCTGAATACCGGCTTCATCCCAGCCAAGTGGAGGGCAGCCTTTGTCATCCTTTTGCACAAAGGTGGAGCATTCACTGATCCAGAAAATTATAGACCCATCAACCTAACTAGCCTAATTTGCAAGGCCATAGAATGGATTATCATGTGCCTCATCAACAAAGACATTGGCAGCCTCCAAACAATTAATCCCACAGGATTTGGTTTCATCAAGGGGAGTTCATGCCTGTTAATTTTTTTTGACTTCTTTGAGATAGTCACCAAAGCCATGGACGAAGTGAAGACAGTGAACACCATCTACCTTGATCTGGCCAAAGCCTTCGATACTATTCCCTACTCAGGAATAATAGATAAACTCTCTCAACTAGGTATCAATCCATATGTTACCAGATGGGTAGCAAAATGGCTCACTGATAGAATTCACCTAGTCAAAATAGGAGAAGTCTCCTCAAGCAGTAGACCCATAATGAGCTGCATAACACAGGGATCGGTCTTGGGGCCTCTGTTGTTTGGGATATACTTTTCTGAGGGCAGGCCAAAACCAGTGGGCTATGGCTGACCAAGTTTACAAATGACTGCAAGCTTTGTGATGTCATTAATTCCCCTAGTGATGTGGACATCCTACAAGAAGGTCTCACCCAAACAAATTACTGGTGCCAGAAACATGACTTCAAACTGAATGCTAAAAAATGCATCATCATCCCCTTTTGGGAGAGTGACATCCCCACAAATTATCACATTAATAACAAGGTCCTAAGCATGCAATCAGTTGTGAGGGACTTGGGCACCCAGGTTGACAGCAAACTGATTTTTGACCACCATATTGCCTCCGCTGTATGGAAAGCTTTCTACATGGCCCACTTCATTAGTAAGGGTATCTGATCCAGGGACAAGGAGGTCATAACATCCTTGTATTCTTCCCTTATAAGACCCATTATTGAGTACAATGCCTATTTTGGCATGTACCTCACAAAGCACATGCAGCAACGGGAGAGACCACATAGGTTTCTCATCAGGATAATCCAGGGCCTCAAACATCTACTCTACACAGATAGGCTAAAAGCCCTGTCTCTCTTCTCAGTCTCATACAGACTACTCAGAGGTGACCTCTGTCTGGCATACAAAGCAATGTCAGACCCCCCCCCCACCTTGATGGGACTGCTGCATATCCACAAGTCAAGCTCCACTCAAGTAACCCGCATGCGCGACCTCAACCTGGTCGGTGACATCAATAGGAGTTGGCAGGACAGACTTGTGTCCTAGAGACTCCCCCGTCTGTGGAATAGACTCCCTGTCCATGTCAAGCAGAGTATGTTATTAACCCATTTTAAGCACAGCCTGGAAAACTGGATGGGGAACAGAAAATACACCCCTGGGATTCCACCTGTGTCCCTGCTGGACAGGGGCATCAGGTGTTAACTTATTGGAATATGGGCTAAATTTCTGGCTTGGTTTGTAAAGGCCAATAGCCTAGTAACTTCCTATGACCCTATGTGTTTTTTGGGATTGAGTAGTAGTTGGTTTTTGGTATGCCATGCCTCAGTGGAGTTAAATGCTTCCTCAATTATGCTTTGAAGATGAGTAAGATTGTTTGAGGAATAGACTAAAGTAGCATCATCAGCATATTGGATCAGGGTAGCTTGCTTTGCAGAAGTATGAAGATGATTTATAAAGATGTTGAAAAGGAGTGCTATGAGAATGGAGCCTTGAGTTACCCCAGTGCCTACCGATAGATAGGGAGAGAAAATGGAGTTCCATTTGACTGATTGATATCAATTAGAGAGGTAACTGTTGAATCATTGAATGGTAGTTTCAGTTAAGCCAAGTTGGGATAGGAGTTTAGGGTGGGAAGTAGTATTGAAAGCCTTAGATAGATCTAAGGATAGAATTGAAACAAAGTTGCCAGTATCTCATGCTTTATTTACTTTGTCTGTGAAAGAAAGAAGAACAGTGGTGGTATTGTGTGCAGATCTAAATCTGCATTGTGTGGGAGAAACAAAATTATTGTCAAGCAGGTACTGTAGTAACTGTTTGTGGATGCATTTTTCTAGAATTTTAGAGAGTGGAAAAAGAATTGCAATAGGCCTGTAGTTTATGTCAGTGCAGGTACCACCTTTGTGAAGAGGATGGACATAGAACTTTTTCTAGAGTGTGGGGACGTAGGCTTCTTTGATAGATCTATTTATCAGAATGGAAACTGGATAGGCTATAGAGTAAGCTACCATTTTTAGAGAGTCATTGGGGAGATTATCAGCAGAAGGGGAACATGGTTTGAGTTTGTTTAGCAGGAATTTGATGAAGGAGGTGGGTACCAGTTGAACTGAGAATGAGGTGGAGCAAATATTGTGAGAGTTGGAGACAGTGGGAGGTGATGCAAGGACATTGTTAGTAATAGTGGCTATGCTGTTAATGAAATAAGAGTTACACTGAGATGCTATATCTCATGTCCCACCCTATGAGCCATTATACTTTATCTTTTTTTTTTATTCTTTCCACCTGGAATCCATATCTACCTGATGTTTGTTTTTATCTCTTTAATCTAACCTTTCCCCATCCTATTATAACAACCTGTATTACATTGAATGTACTTTGTGCTAGACTTCTATCGCTCTTATAATACCATTTTTGTTTAATTTATAATTTACACAAATATTTTTGTTGATAGTGACGGTTGTATCTGTTTTGTATTGTACCTGAATTTCTATGAAAAAATTAAACTATACCAATGTGTTTCTGGAGCTTTTCTTCCCGGGCTTCCACTGAAAATGGGCACATGCCCAGTAAGACTTTCCCGGTAAACAAATGTCAAATAAATATGTAAATATAAAAGGAAGCACATGAGGAGGAGGATGCTAGGGTGAGACCTGGTATGTTCGGCTGCTAGGCCAATTGTGATGGCAACAAATGCAGGCATCACATACCTGAGTGGCTGATTATATGGGATGGTTACTACTCTAGAGACTGAATGACCAATGCCTCCTTGTCATCTGCCTCAACCAATTGTGACAGAATGTGCTTGATCTTTCCTCTGTGGCAACCAACTGCCAAAACACCTCAGCAGTGACTAGCCTCCACAGTTCATGTTGGAAAGCCACTGTCCACCTTCAGGTTTTTTTTTTTTTCCTCATGAACTCTGAGTTGAGGGGGATTCCAAATGACAAAGCCGGTGCTGGGGAGAGTAAAAATTAACATAATAATATGTCACTATTTTAAAGATGCACCACAGTACCTAAATGAACGTAAAAGGCACTCAGTACTGGGCACACCTAAAAGTTTATGGCTATTCATATTTCTGACAACTTTTTAAATTCACAGATGGGGAGCTAGCAAATATGCAGTTCATTCCTGGCATTCTAACTTGTCAAACTTTCAGTGTTTGTTCTGCATGCTTTAACTTCAGTGTGCAATAATAACAGCAGAAACATGTTTTGACATGTATGTCATAGCCCACTTGTGCACATTTTATGTGTGACCATGTCTGCAGATATTATCAACTTCAGAGGCAGCATTCCTATTGCTGTTTTTACTGATGTTTAGTCATTTAGCCATGTCATATCTCTCAACGTTACTTTAATTCTTTAAAATTTGTATTCATTATGTCAGTAACCCTGTCTACTCATCGTTGCCTCTGCCACACTTTCTTACTTTGCCTTCGATATTTCACAGCATCAGCATCTTTCCTAACAAATCTTGTCTTTGCATTATGTAGCCAAAGTGTTTGGATTTTAATTTTACTATTTGACATTCTACTGAACAATCTAGGTTTATTTCCTTGTTTAATTCCTTAAGTATTGACTATATATATATATATATATATATATATATGTATGTATGTATGTGTCTTTTTGTATTTAATGGTCTGTGTCCGCCTGGATGCCATCTCTCCATTCACACAAGGAGTATATTGTACCCCTCCTCATTTTTTAATATACAACACCTGTTGTAGCCAGTACTGTGGAATGCAGCAGGTATGTTTTATGTATGTATGCATGCATGTGCAATTGTGTGTTTGTATATATGGTTGCTCCTGCCTGGGGCTTCACTTTGTTTACCAGGTCTACAAATTTTGAGTAATCTCCCCTAATTTCTTTGACTAATGTTCATGGACAGTAAGGCAATCTAGGTAGGAGATGTACCTCTGCTCAGGAAGAATTTTTTAATACACCCATGTCCCAGTCTCCCATGCATACCTGTTCCAGAAAAGAATGTGCAGTGGACATTGCAGGCAAATCTTCCCACATCCATGCTGACTAAGTCACAGCACCATCTGCCTGAGGACGACACCTCCACATGCCACAGTTTCCACCAGTATCAGTTGAGAGGTGCATTCCCCCCAGGATTGGCACACCCTTCCTTCCCATTTGTGCCATCAAGCACTAGAGACATTAATCAAACTCAGGTCAACTGAGCCATAGTCAGGGTTCTAGCCCTCTATGTCAGAGGCACACAGTATGTCTGTCTGTCTACATGCCGTTTTCCTTAATCCTCATTCACTTTGTTTTGCATAAGCAGCGTGCTCTACCCCCTACCCACTCTGCTGTCCATGGAGTACTTTGTTTTGTGTTTCCACTTTGTGGGTCAATAGAATTATATTTAGAATCATTTTCACAACAATTATCTACAATTTTATGGCAAGTTTTAGAAATAAAATGGAAGATTTTATCTGTGCTTATGCAAAGGAGTATAAGGAGCTAGAAATGTAATTCCATTAAATAGTTGTATTGATGCAGGCAGTGGAAACAATGGGAAAATATAATTTTGTATGTTGAAGCTTTGAAAATCATTGTTAGGGGGTGGGTAATATTGTGCTACTAGCTAGCTCTTTAGATGTGTAACATTGACAGAATGCTTTAGGTTCATCAGATTAAAATAAACTAATTGCATTCTATGCATTTGTATGAATTGACTGCATTTTCCTAGCAGCTTTCAGCTGGATGTATGTTATGCATTTAGTGTTATTGCTTGAAGGGTCTTGCTTCCATTCTTATCAAGCATTAGCCATTCCCTCCTCTTTATGAGACATTTGATGCCAGGAATTAATCAGTGTATGTTTTTACCTGATACTGTTCTTATCACCAAAAGGCAAAGCCTAGGCTGAATAAGGCTAAATAAATAATAAAATATAGACAAAGCTGAGGTGCAATAGTTGCAGTTATACGAAGGTGTCCAGAATATACATTCACGGTCAAAGAGTAGCAGTTATTTGATATATTTATGGACTGATCTACACTGGGAATGAGAAATTAATGTGATTTTTTTTTTCAGTGATGGAAAAAGTGACCAACAGTGACTAAAAACATTGAGAAGTACCTCTAGTAATATAGCTTTATGAGGAATGTTATGACTGTTATAGTAAATCTAGGGTAGATGATCCTAACTTTGCGTTAGCCTTAGATCTGAACACTTTGGTCACAAGCTGAGAGACGTGTAGGAAACAAAAGAAAAATTCTCTTTAGAACACATGTATGTTTTCCATTCCACTTCAAGTATATATTCAGGAATCTAGGAATAATTCAAGTTTTGTTTTGTAAAGTTGCACGTTTTGATTGTTTGGTTTATTAGTCAAACTGAAGGGTGCTAATGGAGGTATAAAAATTTACTGATGAGGATCTTAACTAAGACCTCCTAAAAGTTATTGGACAAGTAGCCAGTTTGGTTTATTGGCAGTAATAGACATTGCTTTTAGTAATCATACCTGGTGAAGAGTCGCATCTTTCCTTACTAGCAAGGGTACTTTACAACCACCCACACCGATACTTTACAACCACTGATGATAAAATGACTACCATTACACAATGACTGACACTTTGGTTGAGAAGTCATAAACTTGATACATTACACTGTGCTGTTAAATGTTTGTCACTGTGCTATGGTTTGATTTTCTTTTGCTATGCAGTTTTTTAATAATCATAGGCTGACATGTATTATTACTAACTAATGTTTGCTTAAAGAAAAAAATGAATAAAATCACAAACAGCAGGAACATTTTTCTGTAGTATTGTCATCTCACAGTAAAGACAATGATATGCTTATATATTTATATAATTTTGTCACTGTCAGTTTTTTAAACTTTATGAGTAGTATTTTGCAATTTTCTTTGAAGTTCGGGAGTTATGCACTATTTAGGATGCACATTTTATGCTAATTATGTATCCAGATTTTTGGTTGAATGTGTCTACTTTTCAAGAGCCTTTGTGAGCCTCTGTGTCTGTTTTCAGTTTATGCAGGTTGAGAGATATAAATACCAGTTCTATGTGAAGTAGAATACATTTCACACATTTGACCCAGGAATTGCCCAAGAAGAAAGTATGTATACAGTCCTACCTTCCTTTATTTTCCTAAATTGAATGTGGTTATTTAGGTATGATGCTTTACTCATGTTTTTCTGTGTCAAAGAGCAAAGAAATTGCCATTGCATAGAGGAAAGAAATACCTTGGAATGTAAGCCATTTCTTCTTACAGGAACTGACAGGTGCAATTGAGTGGGCAGCTCAGACATAAATGGCAAGAAACCTGACATCTCTGGCTGATGGAATGAGTGAGTTGGAGCGGAGTTCCTATGTGCAAAATAATACAATTCTTTACAAAAACAACTCATTTAGCCATTGTATTTTGCGAACAAGAAAGAAACAATGAACATTTGCTAGTAGTTAACAGGAATATATTTGATAACACCAAAAGTTAAGAGACCAGTAAGTCAGAATTCTCTAAGTCAGTGGAGGAAAAAAGAATAAAGTAATAGAAATGACAATGTGATGTCATATTTTAAGCAGATGGGATGCATTGTGGGAAGAGGTAGCCTGAGCTGGAAAATAAAATTGCATCAGTATGACATCACTTCTAGTTATGCTACAACTTTAGTAACACAGAATATCAAGATAAGATGGTAACTTTTTCCCTCAGTGTTTGACCAAAGTGGTTCTTTAAGCATATAACAGTTGTAAATGTATGATTAGGGCAGTTGCTGAACTGCCTGTCACCTAATTTCAGAATCAGAGCTACACATTAATGGCTCCTTTTCCCACTGCTACATGTTTATCACCTCTTTGCTAGAAGAACAGCTAATGGTGTACTGCCACATCTGCCACCAGCTCATGTTTATATTCACAGCATTGTACTGCATTTTATCTAGAATACAAAAGTTCATATCTTCTTAGTGTAGGAGTAGCAGACCACTCCTGTTAACAATCGTTTGGTACTAATAACATCCAGTCCAGTTCTGCCTTATTATGTGAGCCCAAATGTGTTCCCTCCTTCAAAAGGCAGCACTTTCCTTTCATCTGCATGGACTTGCAAAACAAAATAATTTAAAATGACTTCATCATATCTCTCAGGTGAACCTCATTAAGAGGAACATTCCTTATTTTGAGTCCTAAAAAGTCCATGTTCCTCACAGTTCCTCGTTGAAAGGGCCTGTCATAAAATCAATGTTGGGTATTTCTTAACTGATATCCATGGTAAAGAGTACAGAATCATATTATTTCATCAAAAGAAATGTTTTATAAGCATAAAATTGTGCATTTAACCATATATAAGCTGTCTAGTTGAAGTTGTTAGTAAACTGTAAGAGTTCCATATTTTGCCCATTTGTTCCACATTATGAGTGGCAGTTTTCCTCATTTTGGAGATGGAAGGTTTAGAGCTATTAGTTTTATTCTGTTTGGCAATTTTTATTAACTCTGTAATCTAGCCTTATACTTCTCATTCTTTCTGCTTATTTTTCTCCTTACCTGCTCTGCCTACTTCCACGTTTCCTATTTGTTGCTCCTCCATTGTACTCTGACTCATCTTCCCCTCTCTTTTACTCATTTTGCTTCTTTCATTTGCCTCTGTTTCATCTCTTTCTGTATTCATAGTTTTCTTTCTTTTGCTCACTATAAGTTTGATCTAGTAATTATTATCCCAATGACCTTAAGCTACCATGCAAACTTTGGATTGTCTCTGACATGTTCCACATGGATTATAAAGATGGGGTCTCCTTTTTCTGGTCAGTATTTCTAGATTATAAGTGCACCCTCCTTATCTGTTACTGTAGTTGCTCTTGTGTTTGCTGTCACTGTATGTATTAATATGTTTTTGTTTGCTGTCACTGCATATATTAATATGATGTTGCTATCAACACAATATGTATTTATATTTGCACTTATTGAGCTGAGTTGCTTGTTTATTTCAATTTGGTTACCAGAGTAGGGAAATAATCCCAGTGGACCATGTTAACACCCAGACTAGGGTAGTTTAATGAGAATAAAGTTGCAGTTATACAAAAATGCATACAAACAGTTTCTATACATACAATTGTGATAAGCTGAATAGTGAGATTATAAGTATAAAAAAGTATTAATTCAACAGAATGCAGAGTTTCACACCTCATGAGTGCAACTCCTAATTATGTGATAACTACAGTATTTACAAAAGAGGCAAGGGTAAAAGATAGAGGTGGGATGAAATATAAGTAAAAGATTGATACACAGGGGTACCCATATGTAAATATTAAGCAGCACTGCAATGCAATTTAATTATTTTTGCATCGTTGTTTATATCTCCCCTATTGTCACATTTTTGCTTCCTTGTGTTTACTTTCATGAACATCTTTGTAAATATTTTGTAAATCTGTATTCTGAAATGTAAATCATTTATTTATTTATAGTTTTATTTATTTATTTATTTATTTATATTTCTTGCATTGTATAATACAGCGTGCAGTACTTTGTTGCAGAGTACTGTGAATGTGCACAGCAAGTAAAACTTTGTAAAATCTGAAATGAGTTTCTAAATGACCACAAATTAAAAAAAAATGCTGAGCAAATTCAGATGAGCTAGGTGATTCATTCAGAAAATAATATCAATTATAAGATCACTTTACTAACGGTGCATATAGACTCTCTGTAACAGTTCCCCACATCATCAAAATGTTATGCCCACCCGCATTGTATGAATATATTTGAGCAGAATGTTACAGTCGCCTCCAGATGGAATGAATAAATGCAGGAGATGATTTGTGTGAACATTTGTACAAACTATGTAGAAGTGGTGATTATTGGACACAATTTTCTCTGTAATAATTCCCCTGAGATCTGATCCCTGTTTTATTACATAGTGCTGTTGATATGAGTAACATTTTTCTAATCAGTGAAGTAATCTACAGAACTGAAAAAAGAATGAAAAAAACATTTCAGTACACTGAATAAATATAAGGCTAAAACACTGCTGTTTTATGGGAAAGATATGAGATAAGACTGTCAGTTTAAAAGTATGGGTGTTGGCATCAAGCACAAGACAAAAGAAACTGGAATTATTTCAGAGATTACAAAACAATCAGAAATTAACTAATATTGAACTTTGCTACTATGAATCCATCAGTATTAAAAAAAAAAGAAGTGGGTTATATTTGCATGACATTGTACTAGAATTTCTGTAGAACTTGGAAATGTGAAATAATGCAGATTCACTATTCAGATTTATGAAGGGTATAGTGGAATGGTAGAATAATTTTTATTGATGATTACTGAACTGCTGTTACACATATATTCAACACTGGTTAGTTTTTGCAACTGAGCAACATAACTGCAAATAGGTAATATGAAATGTGGAGTGGCAAATAAATGTGAAATTCTTCCGCTTTAAGCAAGCAATAATGTAGGGCAGATGGGCATTACAAAGAAATAATGGACTGACTGCACAGTGGCAGAGGGCCTCACCACTTCTCTGTAACACCAAACCTGCACTTAGAAAATCAGCTGTTAAACTGTTTTTTTATTAGTTTTATTAGGTTCATACGTTCATAAGTAGATACTAGGCTAAAGACCACCAGGGTATTTATAAGCCCAGACATGAACCCAACTACAGCATCATGGGCATTTATTAGAGGGAATATGTTAGTTAGGAAGTCTGGGCATTACTACCTGCTTCTGTCTATCAGAGACACGGAGCTAGATTCAGGGTGAATTTCATTTTTCCCATTCATTGGTCAAGGTTGCACTTAAATAAGGTTAGGAATGGACTGTGCTTCACATGGATGGGGAGCCTGTTCCACGTAATGAAGATCCTCTGAAACACATATCTGCTTCAAAATGTCTTATTTATGTCACAAGCAAAATTTAAACCCACGCATATAGTAGCTCTCGTGTTTCTCATTTTGTAGATGTGCAAAAGGTCCATCAGAGCTGGATCCAAGTATATCTTGTATGGCGTCCGTAGGTTGTTTCAGTAACCTGTAGGAGACAAAATATAGGGAAAGGACTTTAAGGTGATCCATACAGTGTTTTTACCCTGGATTCTCCTGGTAAGGAACATTTGTGGGTGTTCCAACTGTTGCATATGTCTGGTCAGGTACACACTGAAGGGGGAATTATACTCAATGATGGGTCTGAATAAAGTGGCCCTAAGACTTCCTTGGACCTGTTTGCTATGCCCTTACTTATAAGATGTGCAACATAGAATGATTTTCTTACTACCTTAACCACATGTCGGACAAAGGCCAGATTACTGTCTGCATATATTCTCAGATCGCTGACTACCAGGTCAATTCTTAGAGGTGTCTTATCTATGGAATAACCTGGATGTCAGTTTTCTTAAAAGGAACTATAGTGCATTTCTTGGCATTGAGTATTAATCCTTAACTTTGCACCAGTCACTTGTCTGTGTCAGACCTTCTTGTAAGATATTTGTGTCATGGGTGGAATCTGTGAAAGCTCACAAAATTGCAGTCATCTGGAAACTTGGTCAGCCAAACTCTACTGACATTAGCCTTTATATCTGAGAAGTAGATGCCAAATAGGAGCAATCCGAGCATGGAGCCTTGAGGCACCCTGCTGGTGACCGGTCTCTTAGTTGAGGTGGTCTCACCACTTCTGACTTCCTGGGTTCTGTCTGTGAGCCAGCTGACAATCCAGCAAGTTATGTAGGGGTTTAGGCCCAGATCGGTGAGTTTGTCTACTATACCCAAGTCGGATATTGCATCAAATGCCTTAGCAAGGTCCAGTTAGGTGGTATGTTTTCCCCTCATCCATTGCCTTTGTGACCTACTCAAAGAAGTCCATCAGGTTAAATAGGCATGATCTTCCCTTGACAAGGCCATATTGGGTTGAGCCCATTGTCTGAAGGTTGACTGTCTTTGCTGATCATTTCCATGATAATTCATTCATTGTTTTGAATATTAAAGTAGTCAAACTAATTGGTCTGTAGGTCCAGGGTCATCTGATTGCCCATCCTTGTGAAGTGGGATAACCATTGCAGTCCTTCATTCTCTTGATACAAAGCCAGTTTTGAGGTTATAGTTGAAATGTGACTGAAGTGGTCCTCACAGGTCATGTTTCAAGCTATTTAAGAGGCATCCAGGATATTGTCAGGGCCCATTGAGGCTGCATTTTTGGCCTTAGTAAGTGCCACCACAACCTGAACCCTGTTAATAATTGGGGAAGGTTTTGCTAGTAGGTATTTCTTGGGGGAGGCAGGGGGGAGTGGGGGTGAAGTTTGTGCTGAATTTGTCAACCAGCAAATTTGCTATGTTGCTTTGGTCATTGAAGGTGGCACCATCGACCACCAGTTTGGCACACTAATGTGTGTTACCATTGAGGTTTTGTACATAACTGTAGAAGGCCAAGTGGTTGTCTTGACCCTGTAATTGGTCTTGTTTGACTTATTCATCTTAGTCTCTCTGCTTAGTTTAATTAGAGAGCTCCTATCATTATCAGAATTGGTCTTTCTAATTTTAGCCATGATTTTATCCTTCTGTTATATACTGTATTAAAGTTAGGATTCCACTAATGTGGGTTTATTTTTAGAGTTTGTTTTGGGCTTATGTCTTATAGGTACAGCAGCTTCTATACAGCCATTTGCATGGTTGTACAGGGTCTCTGTGAACAATTTCACATAGATTGCTGTAAACTTGGGGTTAAGAGGGGCACTGAATTTTGACAGACTATCGTTTAATGGGATGTAGTTTGCTTTAGAATAGTTCTTAGCTGTTATAGAGTTTGTTGTGGTTACTCAGTTGATTTTTATTTTGAAAATAAGACAGCTTTTTGGTCCAGCCTCACCAGTGAACCAGAGAGGATGTGACACTGGGGGAGGGGTGGAGTTCTTTCCCATATTGGTGAGTACCCTGTCCAGTATGCTTGAACCTCTGGTGGGTGTGTGCACTATATGGTCAAGGGTATTTGTCTAGGAATCATTGTGCCTGTGAGTATGAAGCAGTGTATGTTTCCAAGTCTAAAGAGGGGTAGTTAAAGTCTCTCATGAATAGGGTATTTAGTTTAATATTGAGTGTCTCCAGTAGTCTAAGTATTCTAGGGACACAGAGGGTGACCTATAGCTTGCTAGGATATGGTATAGGACTTTGTCTATGGTGATTTGGACATAGGTTCATAGGTGTTTACTAGGCTAATGACCACAAGGGCCTTTTTAAGCCTAGCCATGCATCCCAAATCTCTGACAAGTTCTGATACTCTTGATAAGTGTAAGCATGGGCCTTTGAGGTGAGCCATTTACAGGACACATGTGTCCATTAGAGACATAGGTGCCAAACCAGGGATGAATTTACAGTTTCCCATCCCATTGTCCAAGTTGCACTTGTACTGCGTTAGAGAGGAACTCTGCTTCACATGGATGGAAAGCTTGTTCCATAGACTGGGTAGTCTCTGGGATATATACTTATCTTGCCAGCAGGTCCCGTTTATATCACAGGCATGGTTTAAGTCTTTAGAATGGGTAATTCCTTTGCTGTTTGTTTTGTGGATATGCAGGAGGTCCAACAGAATGGGACAGTGCCCTGTATGCCAGACATAGATCTCCCCTCAAAAGCCTGTAGGAGACAGAATACAGGGATATGGCCTTGAGGCGGTCTGCGTAAGACATTTTACTTATGCCCTGTATTATTTTAGTGAGGAACCTCTGTGGATGTTCCAGTTGTTGGATATGCCTGGTTAGGTACATACCAAAGGGGGCATTGTACTCAATGATAGGTCTGATGAATGCCAAATACAGTGAATAAAATGACTTCCTTGAACTTAGATGCCATACCTTTGTTTATAAATTGTGCAGCATGGAATGATTTCCTCACCTCTGTAGACACGTGATGGTCAAAGGCTAGATTACTATCTATGTATGTCCCTAAGCCCCTGACTACTGGGTCAACTCTTAGGGGTGTGTTATCAATATGATAGTTGCCAGGGATGGATATCTTCCCAAAGGATACTGTTATGAATTTCTTGGTATTTCGTTTTAGTCCATGGCTCTGACACCAGTTGTTTTTCTATGTCAGCCCCTCCTGGAGAACATTTGTGTTAGCATGAGATTCAGTGACAACTCCTAATTTGAAATCGCTTGCAAATTTAGTCAGCCATGGACCACTGACATTGTCCTTGACTTCTGAGAAGTAAATGCCAAAAAGGAGTGGTCCAAGGACTGATTTCTTTGGGACTCCACTTGTGACTGGCCTCTTTGTAGAGGTGGACTCCCCAGTAATAACTACCTGGGTCCTGTCTGTGAACCAGCTGGCTATCCACTGGGTGACACAGAGGTTTGTACCTAACCTCCTGAGTTTGCCCGCAATGCCCGAGTTGGGTATTGTGTCAGATGCTTTGGTCAGGTCAAGGTAGGCAGTGAGAACGATTTTGCCCTCATCCATTGCTTTGGTGACCTTCTCAAAGAAGTCCACGAGTTTGAGTAACCATGATCTGCCTTTGACAAAACCAAACTGGGTTGGATCCAGTGTCTGGAGGTTTACTGTGTTTCTATTGATCATCTCCATGATAATTCTTTTCATGGCTTTACATATAAGACTAGTGAGACTTATGGGTCTGTAGTTTCCAGAGTCTGTATATGGCTCACCTTTGTGCAGAGGGATGACTGTTGCATTTCTCCATTCATGAGGCACAAAGCCTGTTTGGAGGCTACAGTTAAACAGTAATTCCAGAGGCCCTAATAGATCATGTTTCATGCTATTTAGAAGACATCCTGGGATATTGTCTGGGCCCACTGATGCAGTGTTCTAGGTCTTAGAGAGAGCATTAAGGACCTGTTCCCTAGTGGTAGTAGGGGGAGTTATATTTGATGATATTTCCTGAGGGAAGGTTGAAGGGGAGAGAGGGGTAAAGCTGGAGCTGAATTTATCAGCCAGGTGATTTGCTATATCTTCTGGCTCAGTATAGGTGGCTCCATTTGCAATTAGCTCTGCACAAAATTGTGTAGTGCCTTTGAGGTTGCGGACATAGCTAAAGAATGCTTTGTGGTTGTCCTGAAACTGGTAGGCCAAACCTACCTCAAATTTGGCATTGGTAGACTTTATTTGTCCTCTGAGTTGTTTGGATAACATGGATAAATTTCAGGGCATTATCTGGTTTAACCAACATACAATTATGCTTGTTGCTAATACAAACTGAGAATCCTTCACCTTTTTACCATCTCTCTGCAGCAGATGGCATACTGCTCAATTACCCATATTTCGCCTGTTATTTTTGGTCTATTCCTCATAAAATTTGCAGTTTTCTAGCAAATCGCTGAAGAATAAAGTCACTAAATAATGATATACATTTGAGTTTCAATCTTCATAACCTTCAGAAAATGTACGCTAACACAAATCCCGTTATTCTAGCATCTTTCTAAGTTTATAAGAGCAATATTTAAAATCTGTCCCTATTGTTGGGCTTTTGTTCCCCCCGTTATTTTAGGTTTTGTCCAGATTTCTTGCACTAAGAGGTTGAGAGGTGTGGCTGAAGGTCTAAATGTGTTGAAGGCACTGAAACCTTAGACTGCCAGAATACTTTCTGCGGATTTAAACTAAGTGTCAGTAACAGCACAGATATCTATATTCTCCAGAGTGAGGAGAGATTGTAGTGTGTGTGGAGTTTCTTGTTTAGGCTCCCATCCTTGAGCAGTAACATGTTTAGCTTTCTTTGGGTTTTATTTGCTGTGTCAGTAGGTTTGTCAGTTTGGCATTGCCTATAAAAGGCTCAAAAGAGGTAGATAAAGTTTTAGCCAGTATTTGAAAGCCTAGTGGAGACAGGTACAAACTATCATTTGCAAAGCAGTGTGGTTTGTTAGCTATCCCCCCATACTGACAAATATTGAATCTTCTAGAAAGTCACCAGAAACTAAGCCAATTATTGAAGTCAATCATCCTTTGATCATACTGTGACATCATTCTTGGTGAAGGTAGAATATTGCTCAATGCAAGACACATACCTGCCTAAGATATTTATTCAGAGAGATTAACAATGTCTCTCTTAATATAGTCCAGGGAAGTACATTTCAGGTCATTAATGCCTTATGGACTATGATAAAATCATACTGGTACCTGTGGTGTAGTGACTTGAGTGTGTGTAACTTGGCGGATTCTGGTTCCAGATACACAACTAACTGTTACCTTCTCCTTGTTCAGTCTGGTGAGTGGGGCATCTGATACAATGGAGTCCACTATGATAATAGTCCTGGGCAACGTGCTTGCCTTATGAGCTTTGTTCTTGGAGCTCCACTGGGTGGAGGTGTATATGTGGCATTTGACATTGCTTTTGGTGAGTGCTTTATTGATTGCCGAGTATAGACATTGCCATGTATATGTTTAAGCAGTGTTTGAGGTTTGGGAAGATTGCTGTTAGTGCCTCAGCATAAGTCAGTCTGTGTGCATGGTGGGCACTGTGTGGTGGATGAAGCGGGTGTGCTCTTGACAACCTAGTTTGTATGCAAGATTTTTGCCTCCAGTGAAATTGCATGGGTGCATCATTCATATACTGTGTTTGATTCTTTAAGGATTAAATCATTGCCTGTGAATGTGAGACAACTGCTACATTGTCTCAAGATGCCCATATCTACCAAGCTGGCTATGGAGACATTTGGAAATTGTATATCCATGTTGCCTGAACCTGTACTTGGGTGGGCTACTGTACGTTGTGTATTGGTTTATACAGAGGTCTGTATGGGTGGTTTCTGGGGTTTGGTATGACTAGGTTAAATTGTGTTTGGATTTGCTAGTATTGGTATATTCATTTTTTTATGTTATTGATATAAAATAGTTCCTATGACTAATGTCTGAGAGCTGGTGTAGGAATTGTTGTTGAAGGATACATTTTATATCCAGTATAGACATATAAATTTTGTAAGTATTTAATAATGTCTAAGCGCACACACACATACGCACAGACGCACACAAGTACACATGCATGCACACACGCATGTGCATGCACATGCACACACTTATGTTCAGTCGATACAACCATTCTGTTGACTATGTACAACTCAGGTATTTCATTCTGATCAAATGAATGAAAAATACATAAATAGTAGCAACAGTATTATGTGCTAGGTCATTGTTCTCTGACACAAACAGTGCAAAGCATTGTAACTCCTAACTCCCTCTCACAAACAGATACATTTACTTTATTGCCTGTGCACACCAGAAATGTACACCTGTGATTAAATTAATAACTTAATGCGTAAATAATAACCATCATATTGCATTTATCTCATTGCTGTCAGATCCAGTCCAAAATTGAATCCACAAATGAACATACACAACACACGAACATGAAGGCATGCACACACACACATCCTTGCAACTGTCCTGTGCAGTTACTTGCTATTGTTCTTTGTTTTTTTTGCTGCTCAATAACCTCATTTTTTATGAGTCACAGTTAGTAAGGGAAAAGGAAGTAGTTTGTAATTGCTGCTTGTGTTATGTGCTGCTATTTATATTCATTTATTTTTATTTTATTTATTTTTCCTGCTTGCTAACCATGGTTCTAAAGCAATGGGTAGTGATTGGAAAGGAAATGGCAGGTACAGTAAAGAATTTTGATCTCAATGCATGGATTTTCTGACAGGCATAATAGGCATGCTTCTTTTCCTGACCATGCCATGCCAGTAAAGGGGAAGTGCAGGTATATTAAAATATATATATACATATATATATATATATATATATATATATATATATATATATATATATATATAAACAAAATAAAGCATAAATAACAAAACAAAAAGAGTGGAAATTATTAGACAGGGGTAGGAGCTAGAACAGGATTTTAGGGAGACTGGAATGTGGGCAGCATATCTGAAGTAAGAAGGAGTTCTTACTATTAGTTAGTTTTACAATGGCCAGTCTCAGATGCTAGCACTTCAGCCTATAAACATTGATCCTGAAAGGAGGTCCATTGCAACTTAGCATAAAAATAAATAAAGTCACTAACTAAATAATGGAGAGGGGAGAGCTCAGCAAGTAACAATTTTATGTTTTATACTCAATGGGAAGATAATGTAGGACAAGAACCTGTGGGCCATTTTGAAATATTTCATGGTGTGGATAGTAAAGGAAAAACTGCAGTTACAGCAGTTGTTAATTGAAGTTAATAGCTATCAAGGACCAGGGAGTTACTGCAGGAGTGAATAGAACATGCGGCAATCAGAGGAGAGGTAGAGCCACCCATGGCAGGCAGAGCCTTTCCCCACTTACCTTTTGAGCAATCAGAACCAGGAGCAGAAGGTGATTTGGGGCCAAACATGTCAGCTGGGAGGTCAATAAGGTGAGTCTTCCTTTCTGGAAGTTAGTAAAGGTATTTATATAATACCTCACATTCTGGGGTAGACAGAGAGAGGATTTGGAGAAAGGATTTGGTGATGTTTTCTAACTTACTGATGCAGATAGAACTCAGCACATCACTGAAATGGAAGCTGAAGTGTCTAAGGACTTGATGACAGCTCTGGCTGTAATTAGGAGGCAGCAGCCCATCTGTTTCAGGCTGTACACATGAGATAATTGGTTACTGGAGTTTATGTACTATATGGCAGTGATTTAGGAGAAAGACGATAAGCAGTGTCTGCTGTGAATAATTAGTTCCTGATGATTAGAGAAGCTTTGGTTGTGGAATGACTAGCATTTCAGAAAACTGAATGTGGCATATAGGTCTGTGTGTTAGGAATGCAGGCATGTTGATATCTAGTTGTGGACAATGATTGATAAAATGGGGGGAGTAATTAGTTCTATTTTGGAAGGCACTGCAGGCAAGCCTAAGATTTATTGGGTATTTAATTCAGGTAGGTGTATCTGGAGTATGTGTAGGTTTGTACATTTTTGTTCTTATTATAGAGGCCCACATGCTGGGCTGAGGTGTTGGAAGAAGGAGACTGGCCCAGGGGACCATATTCCTTCAGGCCCTCATGAAGATAACAGTTTACTGATGAAGGTGGTAGCACTTCTGGGAGGGGGTTCATTTAGAGACCAAAGGGGTCAACCTCCCTTTTGGGGAGGTTTTAGGGAAAGTGGCCATGTCATTCCCCTATTGTGGATGAATTGGTGATAAGGACGTTGCAGAAGGAGTTTAAGCAGTGTTCCATATTAAGTCTTCAGTTTGGGGGAGTGAGCAGGTCTCAGATCAGTAAAAGGTAAAGAGGACATTGTTCATGAATTATTACATAAAGAGATATAGGCTGGTAGGGTTTTAGGCCTGTTGGTTTATACTCCATTTCAGGAATATAGACTTTTCACTGCTAGGTATGGTGCCTAAGAAGCAGCCCAGAGAATATTGGTTAATTCATCACTTATCCTTTCCAGGAGAACTATATTGATAAGAGGGAGGTGAATGTATCTCCCATTTTAATTTCTCCAAGTGTTTTGGGTTTCTTTTAGCATGACAGGAATGGACCCCATTCCTAATCAAAGTATGATTAAAGTTCATGAAATTAGTATTGTTTCAATCTTTGATGTCAACCAGAAGTGCTCTTCGCTGCACCCATAATGTGCCCAGTAATGACTCGTTCTGCAATGCATATGGAGTTACATGTATTGGTAACATATTTAAATATGACAGTAGATTATTTTTTATAAGACCCGTTGCTCCTACTACTATTGGAACTATCTGGGTATCTTTCTTCCACATTGCTCTCATTTCTGCTTGCAAATCCTGATATTTTATGACTTTGTGTGTCTCCCTGTACACAGGACACTGTAGTCACTGGGTGTAGTGATTTCAACGATCAATGCTACTTTTGTCTTCATTTCATGGACCACTATATCTGGCGCATCAATCTTTTGAACTGTTGGCAATGGATGATCCCATGTGATGTAGACTTCATCATCTTATTTAATGCTTTGTGGCTCATGTTTTCAGTGTTTTTCAGCTGCTCCATTACCATAATGTTTAGACAATCTCCAGTGCAACAGTCTTGCCACAATATTATGCCTTTCAGTATACAGTTGGTGAAAATATTAAAGAGTAGTGGTCCTAGTATGGACCCTTGGGGGACTCCCATTTGTACAGTGAGAGGGGAGGATAGTGCAGAGAGCCATTTGACTGATTGCTGGCAGGTTGAGAGATAGCTGGAGAACCAGGAGATAGTAGGAGGAGAGAAATGTAAGTTAATGAGTTTATCTAGGAGGATTGGGTGAGAGAGAGTGTCAAAGGCTTTAGAAAGGTCAAGGAATAGGCATGAGACAAGTTTATTGTTATCATGAGCTAGGGAGACTATGTTGATGAATGATATAAGTGCAATAGTTGTACTATGCTTGGGACTGAAACCATGCTGTGTGGGTGTGAGAAGGTTTTCCTGGTGAAGGTAATGCATTACCTGCTTGTGAATGCACTTCTCTAGGATTTTTGAGAGTGGAGAGAGTATGGCAATTGGTCTGAAGTTGGATATGTCTGAGGAGTTGCTCCCTTTGTGAATGGGTAGAGTAAAGAAATTCTTCCATACAGTGGGGACATAGGATTCAGAAATGGATCGGTTGATTAAGATGGATACAGGATAGGTAAGAGGTTCAGAGGCAATCTGCAGGAAGTAAGAGGGTAGCTTGTCAACAGACGGGAAGCAAGGTTTAAGTTTAGACAGTAATGACTTTACATAGTTAGTTGATACTGCTTTTAGAGAGAAGGAGTTAGGAGAGTTTGGAAGAGGTGTATATAGTTTGTGGGGGTACTAGTGTTGTTTCTGGGGGAGGGGAGAATTTATTATGGAGGTTACTGAGTTCATAAAATGATTGTTAAATTTGTTGGCTATGTCTTCAGGTGTTGCATTAGGACATGGGTTAGGAGAGGAAGGGTTTACTGGATGAAGAGTCTGTTTAATAGAGCTCCAGAATTTCTTTGGGTCTGATTTAAGAGTAGAGGGAGGATTAGCATAGAAGTTTATTTTGTCATAATGGATGATTTTTTTTTAATTTTATTTCTGAGTTCTTTATATTTCTGAAGAAGAGAAGGGGTCCTAGTTTTAGTCCACATTTTCCAAATCCTATCCCGGTCTTTCATGAGGGTTCTGGTTGATTTAGTGAGCCAGGGAACAGTATTAGATTTGATTCTAATTGTGCGAAGAGGAGCAAGGGAGGTAAGAATGTTTAGGAATGTAGTGTTGAAGGAGTGGTCAGCTTCATCTAAAGGAAGAGTGGTGAGGTAAGACCAGTTAATTTTGGAGAGTTTGTGAATAAAGGAGTTAGGACAGAAATGAGAAAGTGAGCGGGTGGTAATAAATTTGTTAGGTTTGGTAAGGTGGGGGAGTATGTCTGGTAACTGTTATAGGGCAGTGTTCGCTGAGGGCATTTGAAAGGGTTTGGGAGTTATGATAGTTTTGAAGGTGGGAGACCAATATCCAGTCAAGAAGAGAGCTAGGTAGGTGAGATTTATTAATGTAGGTTGGGGTTGTGATTAGCTGCTCAAACCCATGTAGGTTTATACGGGAAGTAGTGTTGGGAGCTTGTATTGTAAGCCAATCAATATTAACATCTCCCAGTATAATTATTTCATTGTGGATGGTATGTGAGAGGTGAGAGAGGATGTTCTTGAGTATGTTAATATTATCACCAGGGGGAATATAGATTGCTGTGACAGTTATGGTGTTGAAACTGTTAAGTTTGAAATTGGTCAGTAGGAGTTCAGCTGGTGAAAAGGAGGGTAAGTCTAGTGTGGGACTGATTTGGGAGAGACAATTGGAGTTGAGTATGGAGACTTCTCCTCCTTTTCTTTTAGGTTGATCTAATCTAAGGATATTATAGCCAGGAGGGATGATTTCACTGTCCAGATAGTGTGGTTTTAATCATGTTTCAGTTAGGGTAACTACGTCAGGAGTATAGTTAGCTGTCCAAGCATGGAGTTCTTGAACTTTATTTAAAAGGCTTCTGACATTGATACAGCAGAATTGTACTTGTTTTTGTGGGTTGGAGGGGTTGGCAGGTTTAGATGCAGGGGGTTATTGTTCAGGGTAGTGTCTGTAGGGCCTGGGTTAGGATGAATGTCACCAGATAGAAGTAGAGGTTTGTAATGGGGTTTTAATTTGAGTAAGTAGACTTTTTTTTGTTTTAAAGGGGAGGGGGGAGATATTTTTATTTTAGGAATGGGAATGGTGGGGGGAAGGATGGAGGGACAAATTAGTAGATAGGGTTATGGAGTAGTACTTGAGTTAAGAGTGATGTTTGAGGGATGGAAATAGGGAGTAGGTAATTGTGAGTGATAGGAGGTGAGATGATAGAGTATAAGGAGTAGGGAAGGTAAAAGTATAGCTTGAGTTGTAAGAGACATGTCACTTTATGGGATGTAAAACAGAGGATGAGAGGAAAGGGTGGGAGTAAGGTATTGTAGTCTTTGATAGTGGATAGTAGGTAAGTGTGGGGAGGAGCAAAGAAGGGAGATAGTATGAGAACAGGAAGTAGAGGGGTGGGGGATTAGGGAGGAAGTGAGAGGGTGTGGTTGTTGGATAGGTATAAAGGTAATGGTATGGGGGAGGGTGGGAATGGTGGTGGGATGAGCGAAGTGAGCTCAGCGAGCTCAGCGAATGGAGAGGGGCTACACCTTCCAGATAGAACTTAGCTAAAAAAAACTATCAGCTAGTCCAGGGACACTTACTAGAGATGCTACACCTGGAGAGCTTTCAGCAGCAATTAGAGCAAATATGGCATCCAGGGTTTTTAAAACCTTTGGTGTGTTGTACCTGAGCAATCACTTGGGGGGTGGGGGAAGGGAGGGAAACCTTCAACTGGAATTTAAAGTAGCATGGGAGAATCCAAGGGAATCTGCTAAACCTAGCTAATTATCAAGGACAGCCAAGGAAATAAGGTAAACATACAGGCACCCTTGTTCAAGGACTGAAAGGTTTCTCCAAGAAAAACTATGTAGGAATACACCACAGGTGGAAGTTGTATACTGCTTACTAGTCTGCAATGGCAGATTTTATTCTCTTTTATATTTGTATTCCCCTTTGCTCATTGCTTGCTGCACACAATGTAGCTAAAGATAAAAGCAGCTGGAGACTTTGCACTTCTGTTTGGTGTTTAGTGAAGAACAAGTATTGAGGAGGAGGGACTGAAGGCTATGACTATTGAGAGGGGATAAATACTTTCACATATAACAAATTATCAACAGTGAAACGGATGAAAGGGGTGGGGGAGAGCTAAGAGGAAGAAGGTTTGCAGCTACTGCCCCTGGGGTATGCACTCTAGCTGACTGTAAAAGATTTTAACAAGACATAACAGTAGTTACAAAAGCTGGCACCTACACTACACAAGCGGCAACAACAAGGTTCCTGGAGTTAAACCAGAGGCTGCAGTCTATTTTCTTATCCTGTTCTTTCCCTTGTTGTCCAACTTCAAGTGAACATTTATACTGATTTCCTGTGGAAGGCTCCAAAACAGATACAGGGGGGTTATTTAGATACTGGGGGGTTATTGTTCAGTATTGAAGCCTACATTGCCTGGATGATTTTTTGTTGGTAAGGGGATTAAAAGAATCAACATGGGACGATGCTCAGACTTTTTATAATTTTGTAAAAAACTAAAATGAACCACACAGGAGGTAAGAGTGGAGCTGAAATAATTATTTATTAACAACTATAAACTAAAACACAAACACATTCACTAAGCGCATTCAGCCTCATGTATATGGGCATCATCAGAGTCGAAAAGCATGTCAAAAAGTCCTCTGTTTATATGCAATGAATATATACATAACTTCCTTTAATGAATAAAAAAAAAAAAATTTTTAAAAACATAGATAAACGTAATGGTAACTATATATATATATATATATATATATATATCTATATCTATATCTATATCTATATCTATATATATATATATATATATATATATATATATATATATATATATATATACACATGGGTCTACTTCATATGATCGACAGTTCATATGATCGACAACATTTTCAGAGAGACCAAAACACTTAAAGCTCAAAACACTGACAACTCATTTGGTCGAAACTCATAACATTGACACATGGCATTCAAAGCATTATGCCCTTTCCCCATTGTAGCACGACCCTGGAATTAGAATAAATAGATAGGGAGGTATGGGGGGCATAGCCCCCCACAATGGAGGGTGTGGGGGCGTAGCCCCCCACATACATAGTAAATTTCACAGATACATGTGGATAGTTATAATAAAGATGACAATATTTATCTAAATAATGTGGAGGGGCTATGCACTCCACACCCCCTTTTGTGGGGGGTTGTGCCCCCCACACCCCCCCCTATCTATTTATTCTAAGTCCAGGGTCATGCTACAGTGGGGAAAGGGCATAATGCTTTGAATGCCATGTGTCGATGTTATGAGTTTCGACCAAATGAGTTGTCGGTGTTTTGAGCTTTAGATGTTTTGGTCTCTCTGAAAAGTTTGTCGATCATATGAAGTAGATCCATATATATATATATATATATATATATATATATATATATATATACAAGTCATGGAAGCACAGGACTAAATTTTTAACCCACTTGATGAACCATAATTCAAAAAAGCAGGGTAAGTAAATCAATGCATTTCTCCTAAAAATTACTTAAAATACTATAACAATACTTGTGTTTTGTTGAAAATATTTATAAATAATAAATAAATAAAAATATAAAAAAATTAAAAATGCCTCTCTTAATAGCATCCAAGATAAATAACAATCATATTTGTTTTACCCTTCATTTCAGTATGGATGAAAAAGAAATATTATCATTAATACCAGGCTAATTTTTAGCATTAAGTCTCAATTGCCACTCTGTTTCCTTTACTTCTACTTCCAATTTGAATTCACCACCTCTCTCTTTAATATTTATTTTGTCAATAATAAAGAATAATACATTTTTAAAATTAACACACCTGGTAGTATGACTACTTCATTTTTTTTTTATTTTTAATGTCCCTAACGTGTTCTGTAATCCTGTCCCTTAATCTCCTGGTAGTTTTCCCTACATAAAATCCTGGGCATGCATTACATGTTGCTATGTAAACCATCATTTTGGAGCCTGGTATTAATGATAATGTTTCTATTTCATCCATAATGAAACAAAGGGTGAAACAAATATGAGTCTAATTTACCTCAGATGCTATTAAGAAAGGCATTTTTTATTTTGTTATTTTTTTATTTATTATAAATATTGTCAACAAAACACAAGTATTATTATATTTTTTTGTAAGTAATTTTTAGGGGAGATGCATTGATTTATATAACCTGCTTTTTTAAATTATGGTAATACAAATGGGTTAAAAAGTTAGTCCTGTGCTTCCATGATTTGTATATATATTTACTATTACTTTTATCTATGTTTTTAAAAATTCAAAACTGTTTTATTCACTAAAGGAAGTTACATATGCATTCATTACATACAAATAGTGGAAGTTTTGACATGCTTTTTGACTATGACGATGCCCATATATCTGAGAGCGAAAGCGCTTAGTCGATGTGTTTGTTTTTTTAGTTTATAGTTGTTAATAAATAATTATTTTCACTCCGCTCTTACCACTTGTGTAGTTTATTTTAGTTTTTTGTTTGTACTTTAACGGTAGTTGCTGTTTTTTTTTTTATAATTTTGTGCAAGTTGTGGAGGTTCTACTAGCCAGGAAGAGTTTTAATATTCTTAGATTTAGATGTAGATGTGTCTCAGGACCTTTTTTGTTTCCCCCCTTTTCCTAAGGTATCTAGAATGGTTAATGTCAGGAATGACCAGTGATGGATATGCTCCTGGGAAGTTAATGCCGTGTTCTAATATAAAGGAAGTGGTCTGCAACTCGACTCTCTTGGCATGAGTCATCTGAAAAAGCTGCCAAGTTTACAGTGTGACTGTATGTTATTCATGACTGTTACTGTTGCATTTAGCCTGAATTCATTTCTGCATTACATTTCTTGAGTGAGTGGTTGAGAATGCTGTTGTAATGTGTAGGTTAAATTATAACTAGTTATTATAATGCATTTATCAACTGATTATGTGTTCAATATTGTGCTAGTATATGTTGTCCAGCAATAAATACATTGATCACATGTCTATTTGGTGTAGTTATTTTGTCTTAGGTGAAAAGGGCAGGAGCTCATGAGCAAAAGGTACTGACCTTTTAACTACTGGGTGTCTGTTGCTTAGAAAGACATATATGATGCATAATTAACTATACTAATTTATTATATTTCATTTCTACATCTCCATCATACTATTTTCACCCAATGGTTAGGTCTATGTTATAAAATTAATTATAAACATACAACATAATAAAAATGTATTTATGTGTCTGATCTAGACACTAATATTATCTATTAAACTTATGTTATACACGTCTGTACAACAATTATGTTTATCTTTTTAGACTAATGAATCTAGTATTATAATATTATAACTCTGTTTTTACAAACTGTTCCTGATATGTCCATACATAGTACCTGATTTATAACTCCCTGCATTTTTTGAATGTTAATTTTCTTTGCAAACTTTGTTTTAATTTGTATTACATGTTATTGTTCTGTCAGGAGCTTTGCTTTTGCAAACTTTGTATTAATTTGTATTACTTTATTGTTCTGTCAAGAGCTTTTCTCCCTGGGCCTCCACTGAAAATGGACCTGTGTCCAGTGGACTATCCCAGTTAACAAATGTAAAATAAATAAATAAATAAAATATTTATTTATACCATTAATTTTCATCACTAGCTGATTTTGCCAACTTGCATTATTTTTATGCATGATTTACAGAGGATGTTTGTGTTTTCTTTATGAAATTACCAGTAGAGTTTGAAATCATTCAGAAATTCTACAGCTTTCCTGTCTGATAAATGTATGTTTATTAATGATGAGATAATGATTTTTGAATGGTTGTATACTGAGATGCAAACTGGGAAAAGTAGAGAGTGAGTATACTTACAAGTAACACTGATCTGCCAATACATGCAATAGTGAGCATGTTTTTCAAAGTTTACTGCTCTTACCTATATGTATGATGTCTACAGTCCATTGTGCATCTGATATCCCATGGTTACCTTTTTGTTAAGTGCAAACCTTTTTCTAGTTATAGTAGTGTCTATCGGTATACTTTGGAAAATGTATTGTTTAGTATTAACCCCCTCCCATCCACACACACACACACATTGCCTGGATAAATCTGGGGATATGACTCTGTTACTGCATGCAGGATGTTTACAGTGTGTTACATTCTCATAACATAATCATGTATTGATCTGATGCTCAACTGCCTCATAGCTCCCACTATTGTTCCTTCCTCCAGCGACAATCTTTTTTTTTCTTTTCAAATATTTTATTGATTTTCAAAAAGACAAAACATAATTTATACTAGAATACAAATTAAACAAAAGACAAACTATATACAGTATGTACATATGGCCTATATGAAAAAAAATGAGAATAACTTAGAGTTAGAGAGAGGTAGTTACACATAACAAAAATATCAGTGTAATTTCTCCAAGTGCTAAGAAGATGTGGAGATCTTTAATGTCTCAGTGAGAGAAAAAACTTTCTTCCAAGGATTGTTGATCCATTTATTAGGGAAGATTCTTGTTTCTTTTGCCTTTGTTTCCATATGTATTGTTTCTTCTAGTAGAGTCATAATTTCTTGAAAGTTGGGTTTAGATGAAGTTTTCCATTTTCTTGTAATACATTTTCTAGCAATTGCTAGTATAGTCAATAGTAGATACAAATTCTCTTTGCTCATAACATTTGTTTCAGTTACATTCAGAAAAATCATGGATTTAGTTAGTATGAAAGAAATTTCCAATCTCCTCCCAAAATTTTTTAATTTTGATACACTCAAAAATATATGACTCCAGTCAGCATTACAGCAGAACATCTCCAACAAAACCATTGTTTAGAAGAGTCCATTCTAGCTAACCTATTGGGGGTGTAAAATGCTCTGTGTAAGAATTTCCATGAAAAAATCTTTCAAGCTTGTAGATTGGAAGTTAATTTAATAGACTACAATAAATTAATTTTGTTTTCAGAGAAAAGGTTAATCTGATGACCTTTAGTAATAAAGTTCCAGAAGTTTTGTTTTGGATTAACTTTGTAGATTATTAAGTTTTTATAGAGCATTGAATTTAAATTAGACCAATTATGATTATTATAAATCATTTCTTGGATAATGGAAATTAATTTTGGTTCAGAACTAAAGGAAGAATTATTGATTATTCTGTATAACTCTTGAGAATGAAATAAAATGCTTTGAAGTATAAGCCAATCTGAATTTGGAATATCAAAGGCGTTTATTATTTGTTGTATGTTTAAGACTGATGAGTTCCTAATACAATCTTGCCAACAGGTACATTTTTTTTAGTTCCCAATTATTTATAATGTTTTCATATAATTTGTTGGGAAAGTTTTTAGTTATTTTGAAAGTGATTAAGAGTTCCCACCATAATTTAATGTCTAAGTTTGAATTTATGAAAGATCTAAATGAGTTGTAGATGTAGTTTATAAAGACTGAGTTGGTGGGTTTCGAAATGTTAAATTGTAAATTAAGACATCATATTTTCCAAAATGTATTTATTTGATCATTTGAAAGAGTATTTTTTGTGAGTTTATTCTCATTTAAAAAATAGAAATATGAAGGGATTTCCAAACTGATGAAATTTTTGGGTCTATCCAGTTGAAAACTATTTTGAATATAGAAGCCTTAATATATGTCTCTAAGTCTCAAAAAATAATTCCTCCCATTTACCAGGGTCTAATATGATGAGCATAGGCTATCTTGTTTCATTTAGGGAACCAGAGAAAATTTAAAAGAATTTTATGTCTTGTAATAGTTTTTTATTAGGTAACATTGGAATGGCTTGAGCTATATAGTTTATTTTTGGTAATAATACCATCTTTATTAATTGAAGTCTATCTTCAAACTTTAGGAATAATGTATTCCATTTGTCAGTGAGTAATTTTATGGTATTTAAGATTTTTTTATATAATTTGTAGATAGAGTGTTATTAATATTGTCATCTATAATAGTTCCTAGGTAATTTATAGAAGAGACCTGTTTTCCTATTAGATGGACTGGAGTTATGAAAGAATTTTGTTTTTTATTTAAATGCATATAATTAGATTTAGATTCACTTATATGTAAACCTGAGCTATCAGAGAACCTTTTAGTCTGTAGATCTAACTCTTTAAGATATTCTTTTGAGACACTCAGAGTTAAAAGTATATCATCCGCAAAGAGCATGATTTTGGAATTAAATTGATCATAAATGTCTATACCTTTAATTTTTGCATTTTGGTGTAATGTAATAGCAAATAATTCTATTGCAAAAGCAAATAAAATGGGTGACAAAGGACAGCCTTGCTTTGTACCTTTGAGTATTTTAATGGGTTCTGAAGTAAAAGGGCCTAGTTTTACATATGCAGGATTATTTTTATATAGATTTTTTATCAAAGTAATGAAATGAGATGGAAAATCAAAGATTTCTAAAGCTTTGAAGAGATAATCCCATTTCAGCGTATCAAAAGCTTTTTCAATATCGAGAGCTATTAGAAGAGCTTCTTGACTGTCCCTATTTAAAATGTCGATAAGGGCAGTATTCTTAAAATATTATCGTAAGTATGTCTATTGTAAATAAAACCATACTGATCAGAATTTATAATATGTGTTAAGAGTTTTTTAATTCTATTTACAAGAATGGATACAAATATCTTGTAGTCATTATTTAGCAAAGAAATTAGTCTATAGGAACTACATTGTTTTGGATCTTTATTTTCTTTTAATATAGGAGTGATTAAAAAATATTTCCAAGAGGGAGGAATTAAATTATCGGTTTGAATTACATTTAAGGTTTTATGGAAAATTGAGATGGCTGAGGGAGGAAATAACTTATATAGTTCCATTATAATTCCATCTATCCCGGGGGATTTATTATTTTTGCTTTCTTTAATTTTATCAACTACTTCTTTAAGAGAAATTTGTTTTAAGATCTCAGATTTTAGTTTATCTGGAATTTTATTTATTTTAAGTAAACTTTTATCTACATCTATATGTTGAAATTGTGCTGAATTATTAAGTAAGTGGTCAGAGTAATGATATTTAAAGGCCTCAAGAATATCACTAATGTCTGATACCATTTTATTATTCCTACTTTCATGAATGATTTTTGTAATATTGTTATCTGAGGCTTGTCTTTTAACTCTCATTGAAATATTATGTAGATGTTTGGGCGACATTGAGTGTGAGTTGATTTTTAGTTTTTTTAATGCCAAATTTGTTAATATTTCATTGTATTTGTTATTTAAGCCTGTAATTGTTTTATTTTTTGTTTTTTGATGTTGTGAATTATCTTTATTGATAATTATAAGCTTATTTTGAATATTATGAAGTTCTGATTCTCATTCTTTAGTCTTATTTTTAAACCAAGCTAGAATTTTACCAAATAAGTAAGCTTTTAGTGTATCCCATAGAATTGTCAAACATATATCATTTGATTGGTTAATGTCAAGAAAGTTTTGAATTTCGTGATCTAACCATGGCTTGAATTGTGGTAGTTTGGTGAAGTATACTGGTGGCCTTGTTATGAAGATTAACCTTTTAAAATCAATTTCAAGTTTTAAAATAAGTGAATTATGATCTGAAAAGGGGCAAAGGAGTATAGAAAAGTTAATTATTTGCATACTTAAATCCTGAGATACATAAAGTTTATCAGTTCTGGTTTGAGTGCCAAATCTATAATCTCTATGAGAAAAGCATAGTGAGTTAGGGTCTTTATAACTGTAGGTGTCAATTAGATTTAGGTTCTCATACCCATTTCTTAGAGCTTTTCCTAGAGAAGTAAGACAGAAGTGCTTTTTATTCGAGGTTTCAGAAATGTCTAAAGTACAGTTGAAATCTCCCCCTAGAATCAAATTACCCTTATAAACTTTGTTAATTAGTTCTAAATGTTTCCTAACATTTCCTATCCCTATACCAGGAAACCAATAGGTGTTAACAAGTGTCCATATTCTCTTATTAAATCTTATTATTACAATTGAAATAAGACCGTCTTTGTCTGCATACTTATAAATAATTTGGGGAATGATGACGTTTTTCCTCCAAAGTATTAAAACTCCTTGTTTTTTTTTCTTGTATGATAAGCAAGAATTATTTATATATTCCAATGGATTCCAATTAAAGTTATCATCTGATTTTAGATGGGATTCTTGAATAAATACAAACTGAATTTTATTTAGTTTCAAGTATCTAAGTAAATTGGATCTTTTCCTTGGATTGTTTAATCCATTAACATTTAAGGATAGTAACGTTAAATTCATCAAATATGACTTTCTTGTAAGTTAATTAAAGTATTCATGTTTGGTATTGACTGGATGATAAAGAGTGTAACCTTATCTAGAAAAAAAATGTGTGAAATAGTTAGGTTAGTTCTCCCTAGCAAATTGTATAAAGTTTTATTAGAGATAGGCCAATAAAATAAATATTTGAATACTGAATAAAAAATAATAAAGATTTGAATACTGAATAAAAAATAAGTAAGAGTAACCATATTAATAAAGAGTTTATTAAAAACTTTAACCAACATGAAGTGACATGCACTTCTAATCTGAGTGAACATATAAGTTCAAACAGATTAACCTTCATGACATACAAAAAGTGATTAACGACAATAACATGTCTGAGCTCCAGTGTGAGTTAATAGGAGATCTAAAATTAATTTATATATACACTTTTGTTGTTAGAATTGAATGATTAAATGAAATTTATAATACATAAAGGAAACAAATTTGAAACTGATGTAATAGAAGCAGCTTATTCAAAACAATTGTTAATGGGAGCAAATACAATTTTAAGTAATTGTAAGTGTATAGAACAAAGGAAGATTTCATATAATAAAAACGTTAATTCTAAGTTATAAAATATTCAAAGTAGAAAGAAAGTCTAGGTATAATGATTGATAAATCCTATTTAATGATAAATACTGTAACCAAATAAAATAGTCATAGTTTAGTAATAAATAAATAGATGCATAAATAATCATAAATACATACATTTTCCATATTATCTACTTTGTCAATGCCTTAACTATTTCAAATTAAAGAATATACTAGCCATTAGCAAAGTTAGTATAAGTAAGTTCATATACTAGTGTTGAAATTAAGTATCTAATGATGACTAAGAAAATCCCTTCAGTCTTTTGAGTCCACTATACAATAAAGAGACTATAGTTTTGAACATATTGTAGGAATTAAACTTGTAAACTTTTAATATTTAAATAATATAGCATATAATCAAATTACACACAGTAAACTCAATGAAGCATGCCAGATATAGAAGCATCACACTTACTAAAATACAAATATTTATCCAATTTTATTTCTGGCATGTTTAGATTATAAAATTGCTCAGTGGATAAGCATAACAGAACAAAGAACACTAGATGTAAAGCAACATTATTTCCACTGCGTAAAGAGTTTCATTTTTAACTATCAATAGGACATTTGAAGAACTATTATAAATCAGCAGCCACAGATTTCCTCAATATCAATAGTCATTAATACAAGGATAATAAAGTTAGTAATGTACTGGTTCACTAAGTTATGAATAATATTACTAAAATTCTTTTTGGGTAGTGATTAACAGCGCAGTCAATCCCAAATCAAAATTTTGTATTAGTTCCATTGTACTATACGCAAAGAAAATGTCTTAAATTATTGAATACATGTAGTCAGTACTAGTGTTATGAATTTACCCAAATCAAAAAGATATGAAGTATTGTTTATAATTGAAAGTATAAGCATCTTATTGCAGAATTATGGCAATTTATATTCTCTAGCATTTCATATTTCTACTGAGTTGTTATGCAAATCTTTATTATTTATTGTCATCTTAAAGGTAAATATTCTTAAAACCCATTTCAGATTTGCTAAACATAACCCATACAGAAATCTGGATCAGAAATTTAACTAAACAGATAGCTTATATTATATGTTTGCAAATTAAAACTAAGAATCAATACTTGCAAGTTCATTTCCGCCTACTATGCATTTAATCTTGTCTATAGTTTTAAATAAATAGAAAGCAAAATACTAAATTATCCATTAATCATCTGCTATAGTTAATTTAGACTGTCTCCCGTCAATTCCTACACTAAATGCTTTGTTGTTTCATAGGCTGTCTATTGTAAGAATAACTGTGATCGCTGCTGGTAAAGTGAATACCACACACACTTCTTTTCTACTACATTAAGATACTGGATAAAACCACAGCCAACATTAAAGACTCACCAGCCTCATTTACTTACAAATTAGACATATAGTACTAGCTATAGAGAACCTAAACTGATGACGTAAAAACTATATATAGAGACATTACTGAGGTGCATAACTGATGTAAATTGAGAACAAAAATCTGTTGTGAAAACAGCTGTACGCAGGATGCTAGAAATTAGCAGCATTACAATAACTTAGTAGGAATTAGCAGATTTATACATAGCCAAAAAAATTGAGTGCAAATTTAAAAATAATCGGAGACACTTCATCTATTAACCTGACAGGATAGGGGACTGAGTTAACATACATGTTCTGAATGGTGCAAGTTTATAGTTTTCAAATATAGAATGACATTCATCTTAAGCCACTATTATCATGACAAGTTAAGAGGCTCAACTAAAATCTAAAACAAAATCTGCATTAGTTGAGAGGTATAGGTAGGAGCAGATCAACTATTTAGAATGGACATCCACACAAGAGTTGAACCACACAACTAAAAAGCAATAAAACACCAGAACAGTGACCAGCTATGCTATATTCTGCACTCATGCGCACCAGTTTGAGCAGATTTCCGGCTCTAAAGCTTCCATCTCCAAGACAAGGGACATTGGCTGTTTAAATGGAAGAAGCTCTAGAATCGAGTACCTCAAGAACCACTAACAGCCTACCTGTAAGCACCACACACATCCGCATTCACTCATAGCAAGCCACTACACAACACATAATGCATAACTGCCATCCCGCCACAGCAGGAGACCTGGGAAATCTAAACAAAATGGAGGGACACAGACCCTGAATCAGACATCCTCCCTGACTATTGTTCTCAAAAAATTAATGAAGAGGTAATTTACTAACTTACACTCATTGCACACTCCTCAACCGTCCACATTCCCACAGAAACCAGACAAACTCTGCAGCACGCCAATGTCTCCCCCCCTCAAAACAACCACCCCATGTGACAGTCATGCGATCACCGCAAGCACTCACTAGTGCATTGGATCCATTGCCTCGGAAATGGAATAGAACCCAAAATAAGTGTCAGCAATGTATTAGACCACGTAACAACATATCCACAACTCCATCGAGAGTTCTCCAATGGCCCAACAAGGACAAACCTGTTCACATATTTCACCATCCCAGGCAATCACGGAACACAACCACGCAGTAAACGAACCTGTCAAATCCCATAACAGGCACTGTTCACCATCAATCTTTAAGCAGCTTCAGCCCTCCCCACAGCATAGTTCGTGCAGTTGACAGATATAACTGCAAAAACATCTCACAACATAGAGTCTATCCTCATCCAGCAAATATACAGAACCTTCTTTATTGTATCTCTAAATTCACAAACTAGCCTAGCCCAAACATACATCCTTAAACTAAACAGTGCACGACTCAACAGTAAAGCGACGGTGTAAATCCGTACAGTGCACTCACTGATGTATAGCATGAACTGATCTAGACAGGCACCCTCCCAAAAACTGAAACATTTTCTAACCATAGAAGACATTAATATTTAGTAAATAAATAAGATGAAAGAAAAAATATCTCAACTAAACAGACTATTTAATCAATCAGAAAAGACAAGTGAAGTCAGAGAATGTGAGATGAAAGCTCTCGTCAGTAACAACTATAAAGATGTGTATACTTATGTGGCATAAATGTGTGGGATAGACAGTACATGAGTTATTTTGATAATAGGTGAGGTTAATTTAGTTTAATCTACCTATAACTGTGTGTAAAAAACATTTAATTCTTCATATTCCTATATTTCAGGATGAGAGCTTCCATGTTAATTATGTAGATTCTATTTTAGAGGAGAGACAACATTTCTTTGCTCGAGGCTAACTTAAACAAGAGTGACAATAAACAGTCATAATGGAATGTTAGAATGCTAAAACTGAGTAGAGTAGTAACTAAGTCTAAATTATAAAATATTGTAATGTATGTTTTTAAAAATCAAAAAACATTTCAAATTAAGAATTGTATAAAGTATAAATGCATACAGCACACGTTCAATTGCTGCTAATGAAGCAAAAATCAAGGGTGTCACTTGAACAAGCTATTATTATTATATGGGTTCTTAGTAAGTAGCTATATTAAGGACCATCAGAGAAGTCTAAACACATGAAATATAAGATGTAATCGTAGTAAGGTTCAATCAGAAAATGTAAGAAAACATTCATATAGGTGTATGGTAGGAAAAAATACATACTTTTTGAATGATTGGAAGTGAAATCAAGTCGTAGTTGATGCTTTGAGAGAAGTAGTGACTCCAGAATTTCTAGGATCAGTTTTTAGGTTCTTCTTTCTCATATCAGTTCAGTTATTTTTCACAGAGGTTCTTTTTAAAGTGGTGGAAGATGACCAATCTATGTCTTCTGGAATTGCAGTTATGTTGTTTCTGATGAAAGTTATAGCTTCTTCGACATTGTTGAATGTTCTTATGTCATTTGAATAAAGGATTCTGATTCTTGCAGGGAAAGCAAGTTGTGCCTTTATCTAATTTTGTTTCAAAAATCTCACAAAAGGCCAGTTTTTTTCCTTAGTTCCAAGACTCTTGAAGAATAGTCATTGTCAAATCTAATTTGACTCTTATTATATGTCAATAGATGACCTCTCCAGGCAGATTTGAGAACAAGTTCTTTGTCTAAATAAGACAAGAATTTCACAATAATAGATCTAGGAGGCATATTGGAAGAAGAAGGAATAGGTTTCCCTATAGCTCTGTGTGCTCTTTTTATACCATTTGATAGACCTTCTTTTAGGTCTAATATGTCTGGAAGCCAAGAGTTACGAAATAATAGAATGTCCTCACCTTCTGTTTTTTCTGGAAGACCAAAAATTCTAATGTTATTTCTCCTTTCTCTGTTCTCTAAATCACCTATTTTACTGATTAGTCAGGTATTCTGCTGTAAAAAGAGATTCACAATGAGATTCATCTTTCTTAAGTCTCTCATCTATGTCACTTAGAGAAGTTTCCATATCCAATATTTTTGATTGTTGCTGCTGCAAGATTTCATTAAGGACATCAGTCTGTTTCTGACAGTTAACTTTTAGATTTTCAAGGTTGTCTGTAAATCTGTCCATTTTGAGAGATAGTTCAAGTAGTGTGGCAGCCATCAGTTTAATTTCATTTTTCAGTGAAGTTTCAGAGTGTTAAGACTTAGAGTTGCTCATTTCTGTATTGAAGAAGTTATCTCCAGTTTATTTGACAGGAAAACTTCGATAAAAATGCATAACTTTTGGTATTCTTATAGATTTGAGGTTCCTTAATAAGAATTTACTAGTTTTGAAAAATAAAAATGATTCTTTTCCTGAATTCTGGTACTAGATTATGGAGCTCATAAAGGTTGCTGTTACCAGTTAGCCATCTAGGTTCCACCCCCATCCAGTGACAATCTTGATGGTGGCCAGTAACTCAAAAGGTCTATTGCAGCATATATAGGTGCAGTTTTCCACTTGAGAGATTATGATGATTTCACTGCAACCTGAAAATAAAGTTTTATGTTAGCTTTCTTGTGTGTTCTGCTGTGTCTTTACTCTTTTGCAGAAGTAACAATGAAGAAATTAATTCATCTGAAAATTCAATACTGGGTGAGTACTCATGATTTACCTTACTGAACATTGAATCGAACCTCAGGTATAATGTGTCCTGAATGTGTGCTGTTGGCTATGATGTCTAGTGCACAGTCATGTGAGTCCACACATCAGATTAATTACTTAATTCCTTGACACAAAACCCTTTTTTGTCATCATAGGTTATAATAGTCATCATGTGTAAGGGCTGAGGGTCAAGTGGCAGTAGTGTTAGCTTTATGTCAAGATTAGCCGGCGTTGTAGTAACACATGCATTTGGCTAATCCCACATTCCCTCTACACAATGCAAAGAATAGTATAGTATTTTAAAAAATACTTTGCATAAGCATATAAACCTGTACCATTTTTTAAATATGTATCCTTACTTTTAAACAGTATCATCAATTCTTTCCAGATAATGTGAACAGCTGTGCACTGATACGCATGCCTGAAAAATGAAGGTTTTGAGATTTCTGATATTAAGTCATAATGATGTACACTGTCAACTATAGATATAAGGTGTCATACATAGTATTCTTTAAGGACAGTGTGGGTGATTGATCATACACAATAATCCTTTAGGATAGTGTGGGTGATTGATCATACGTTATATTACTTAAATATAGTGTGGATGATTGATCATATGTAGTATTGCTTAAGGACAGTGTGAGCGATTGATCATACACAATATTCCTTAAGGACAGTGTGAGTGATTGATCATACGTAGTATTACTTAAGGACAGTGTGGGTGATTGATCTTACACAATATTCCTTAAGGACAGTGTGGGTGATTGATCATATGTAGTACTACTTAAGGACAGTGTGAGCGATTGATCATACACAATATTCCTTAAGGACAGTGTGGGTGATTAATCATATGTAGTATTACTTAAGGACAGTGTGGGTGATTGCTCATATGTAGTATTACTTAAGGATAGTGTGGGTGGTAGTCCTAGTGATCAGGATTAAGTGTTGACATGTGAGTTTGATGCTGATTTGTTGCAATGGTGTGATCTACTGGATGCAGGAGTACTTCTAGACACTGTTGGACTGAGACCTTGGCTAAAAGATTTTACCTCCTGTTGTGGAAGACTGACAAAGCCAGCCTGCCTGCCTTCTTTTGTGTTACTTCTTCCCTATTTCATGTCACATTGTCTTGACAATCACATGGGGTGTGGCCTTCTCATCTTATATGTATGCAGAAAGTCTCCCTGCACTCCTGGCACACTGGAAGTTTTGGTTCTGGTACTGTCCCTGTGAAGGAGTAAATGATGACATGGTTACACATTCCGTGGAAAATAACAACAACTTGTTCGGTATATATTTCTCGGAGGTACAGGCCAACACGGAAGGACTGTGGCTGACCAAGTTCACAGATGACTGCAAACTGGGTGCTATAATCGACTCTCCAGCTGACACAAGCATCCTCCAAAAGGGCCTCATAGAAACAGACAACTGGTGCCAGAGCCATGGCCTCAAGCTAAACGCCAAAAAGTGTATAGTCATCCCCTTTGGCAAAAACAAAGTGCCCACAAATTACCACATAGGTGGTAATCCATTAAGTACAGAAGAAGTAATTAGGGACCTGGGGACCCAAGTTGATAGCAATCTCTCATTTGACAAACACGTGGCCAAACTGGTTAGAAAAACATTTTATATGCCACCTAATCATGAAGGAATTCACATCTAGATCTGGGGAGGTCATCGTGCCTCTTTACTCATCCCACATCAGGCCCATAATTGAGTACAATGCCCCTTTTGGGATGTACGTTACCAGACACCTGCAGCAACTGGAAAGACCCCAAAAGTACCTCACCAAGAGGATCAAAGGGCTCAAACAGATGCCATATGCTGCCCGGTTAAAGAAACTCCAGCTCTACTCAGTGGCATACCACCTGCTCAGAGGCGATCTGTGCCTGACGTATAAAGCCATGTCCAACCCGGAATTAATGGACATGCTGCACCTCAGAAAATCCAAATCCCATTGAGCTATGCGCTCGAGAGACTTGAACCTCAGCACTGAAATAAATAGGACATGCTGGAGGGACAGATTTATAACCCAGAGGCTCCCTTCACTCTGGAATAAAATCCCAGTCCAGGTTAGGCAGTGTCCCTCATTGACTCTCTTCAAGAGGAATCTTGATGAGTGGATGGGGGATCGTAGGTTTACCCCGGGTATCACTTCTGTGTCACTGTTAGACAGAAGCACAGTATACTAATCTCGAAAAAGGGCATAGCAAAATTAATTTAAAATGGGTGGTGAAAGCCAAACACACTCTGGCTAGGCTTATAAATGCCCTAGGGCAGATAGCCTAGCATGAACCTATGAACTTATGTATAAACAGATGCAGGTCACACTTACCATTCTTACAATGTGCACTTGTGTGGCTGATGTGGATGGTGCACCTGGTGTTTGAAAATGTTATGGGCTGTATGTTTATAGGTATCTTGAGCAGTATATGTCATCATGAACTATTGCCAACAGTCGTGCAGTAACCTTTCACAGAGCATGACTGTGGCTGCTACAGTGGTTGGAAAGTACTGGAATCCACACCACTTCTAATGATTCCTGTGACATCATCATCTGCATTATAGGCATCACCCCTTATGCAGAGCAGATACCCCTCATCAGGTGTTAATTATTCAGTGTGGAAGGCCCCCACCAGTGCATGTCATGATATTGCATTCTGCCTAGCTTTGGTCTTTGCGCTTCCATTAGGTCATCTGCTCTTTTCTTACACTGTGTCAGTGTGCACTTTCTTCCCCTTACAGCATTGATATCAGCCACTATTTTCAAATAAACATTTCCCATATGTCCTCAGAGCACCCATGAGGATGTCTTTCTCCACCAGACTAAAGTTGTCTTTCTGGGGTCTTGATCCCCATGGCTGCAACATAGTGGAACCTGGAAGAATATATTTTGACCCACAATTAAACCAGTATTCCACACACGAAACCTACACTTTACTAATAGTTTAGTAAATACAATGACATAAGTGTATTGACTAAGGTATTACTTGCACTCTCTAAGTCATTCCAAATTGTACTTAACTGCGAAGTGTTATGTTTTAAGTACTTTATGTTATTCTATGGTTCACTGTATTTTTAGGTACTGTAAAATTGTTGGCGGTATTATCTTAAGGGTAAGAAAGTCGGGTTAGACATACATTTACAGAGGAAAATCAACACACGTGAAGGCAATCAATCTGGTTAAAAACAGAAGAGGGGAACAACCCTCGCTTCCTCTTTTATTATAAAGCACATGGTCATATGACATCTCTTGACCTCTCCACACCAATGACTTCAGTGTAAGAGCACACATACAATAATTCGCTCTCTTTTATTAATATCAGCCAACGTCCCCACTTGCTCTTACGCTGTATACAAATACATTTTAAGAACATATTTTTGGATAAGTTTTCCTTCACATTCCAAATACGTAATACATGAACTTTTCAATCTTCAACTTCGTAGCAGGTTTAGTAAAGACATCTGCAACCATGTCTGTTTTTGAGCAATATTCAATGCCTATTTTGTCATAATTAAGTGCTGACCTGACAAAATGATACTTAATGTTAACATGTTTACATCTCTGTCGGCTTACTGGATTCTTCGACAAAGCGATTGCTCCTTGATTGTCCTCAAATATTGTTACTGGCACATACTTGCACTGTCCATCCATTCCAGCCAACAGCTGCACAAGGTACAGACTCTCCTGTGTTGTTGCTGCTAATGCCATGTACTCTGCCTCACATGTAGATAAAGCCAATGTTTGTTGTTTCTTTGATTTCCATGAAATAATAGGCCCGTCTCTATTGAGGCTAAAGCAATAACCTGTTGTACTACGTCTATCGTGTTGATCTGTTGCCCAATCTGCATCACTGTATGCTACAAGCTGAAGTTTCCCTTCACTTTTCTTGTAACACAGCTCTCTGTCCAATGTACCTTTTAAATATCTTAACACATTTGGCTAGTGATAAATAAGATTCATTCGGTTGTGACAAATAGTGTGAAAGTTTACTTACAATCCAGCTAAGATCAGGCCTCATGCTTGTCATAACATATATCAAACTACCCACAAGCTCACAATATTTTCTTGGATCTGTAGAGTCACTATCACATTCAAAGTTTGTTTTTTGTTTGGAAGGGGTACTTCTTACTTTACAATTAGACATACCAAATTTCCAAGAATTTTCGTAATGTACCCCTTTTGGTTCATCTTTACTTCATCACTATTCTGGGTAAAATCAATGCCTAGAAAATGTCTTAGCTTTCCCAGATCTTTCATTTTAAATTTAGCTTTGAGTATTTCCTTTACATCGTTTAGTGATTCATTGTCACTAGCTACTATAATGAGATTGTCAACCCATATTAGGACTGTTTTCTCATTTTCAGCTTGTCTAGTGTTTACACAGTGGTCTGCGGGGTTTTGGATAAAACTATTTTCACAAAGATAATCTTGCAGCATTTTGTTCCAGTTACGCCCTGATTGTTTCAATCTGTACAATGACTTATTCAGTTTACAAACCGATTTTTCATCATTATTTGATTTCTTTTTGAAACCTTCAGGTTGCTCCATATATACCTCACAGTCAATAGGAGCATGTAAATAGGCCATTTGTACATCCATCTGGTGCAATTCTAAATTGTACTGAGCTGCCATCTGCATTAGACTTCGTACGGATCTCATACTTGCATTTGGTGCAAATGTTTTGTTATATTCTATACCAGCGACTTGACTGTAGCCTTTAGCTACATATCTAGCTTTGTAAGTCTCAGGATTATATGCATTGTCTTTTACAGTGAAAACCCACCTACCCCCCACTGCATTTTTATCTTCTGGCAGTGTGGTGAGTATAAATGTGTTGTTTTCCTTTAAAGACTTAATATGGCTCCTTCATAGCTTTGACCCACTTTTCCGAGTTAGACGAAGTCATGGCTTCTTTAAAGCTCTGGGGTGTGTTGCATATTAATCAGTAACAATATTCAACATTAACTGTCATATGATCGTCATTTTCAACTTTACACTCATAGTCCTTCAAGTATGCAGGTGGTTTTCTCTCTCATTTAGAGTAGTGTGTATCCTGCCTTTCCTCTTCTTGCCTTATTTTTGGGTCTTGACTGTCAGCTTTTGATTCTGACTTAGCATGCACACTTCTTCTGGTATTAAGATCTTCATCCATCACTTCTGGGTCTGTCTGAATCTGGCATTCAGCTAGATTCTTAGTAATGACCAAAAACAATGTTTAGTGCTATCACCAAAGCCCTGCCAACGATACAAGTATTTGTAAAAACCAAAAGAAACGTGGCAGGACACTGCTATGTATCGCCATTCTTTAATAAAAGCACAAAAATACAAGGATAAGCGCTTTTGGGTAACAACCCTTCTTCAGATAAAGACAAAGACATTTATTCCACCAATTTAAACTAACAACCAGCCAATGAGCAGTCAATAAACCACCCGCCTTTTCAGGAGGGCGGGCTTCATAGGTACCATGTCATTAAGGCCTGGGCTCCTATGAGCCATCAGTTCTAAAATCCATTTTGATTCTATGGACTCCGTAAGAAGTTTAATATCACCTCCCCTATTATTCAACCTTACATTAACTATTGCTCTAAAATGAAATCTATGTGTAGGATGTACTTCAATATGCCTATAAAGGGCATTGTGTATATCATTATTCCTTATAGAGGAAAGATGTTGAAGCACCCTCACCTTAAACATGTTGTTCATTTTTCCTACATAGAAACAAGGACACTGTAGGCATTCTGCCAAATAAACCAAGTCAGTTGTCCTGCATGTAGCCCTATCCTTCAGGTTGAAAACCTTACCACTGACTGGATGTCTAAAAATTGTGTCCCTATTAATATGCGAGCATGCTTTACAAAGTCCACATGGTACACTGCCTACTGTTTCCTTAAAGGGTTTTTTTACTAATTATTGTCCTCTCTCCACAAAGTAAGTCTTTTAGATTTTTATTCCTCCTATATCCAAAACTAGGACTCTCACCTATTATATTCTTTAATTTATTATCACTTCTTAGAATGTTCCAATTTCTATTAACTATATCTCGTATATCTCCAATATTACTGCTATAAGTGAAAATTAGTTTGGGGTTATCTAATTTAGTATTTATTTTAGGGGGTATCCTCACTTCTCCTTCCGCATGTCTAAGCCAAGGTTTAAACTTGTTTTTCCTTAATCCCTTACTGCCATCTACCATCTTGTTCACCAATCCCTCTCTGTAGCCCCTGTCTCGAAAGCAATGTTTTAAGTTAATCATCTCCTTTTCATATTGTGCATCTTCCAGGCATACCCTAGATGTCCTACTGATCTGCCCCTGGATAATGTTAGGAAATGTGAAGCAGGGGTGCATACTATCATAACACAACAAGGTATTCTTCCAACAGTCCTTCCTGTGTAAATGTGATGAAAAACCTTCCTTTGTCTGTGAGACACATACATCAAGGAAGTCTATCTCTGTATATGAACTGTTAAGAGTAAATCTTAGGAATGATGTTGTGGAGTGTAAGTATGTAACAAACATCTCTAACAATTCTGGACTCCCTCTCCACAAAATAAAAACATCATCCACAAAACGTGTATATGTTTGTATATATTGCATCCATTCCACATTGCCAAAAATGGTAGCCTTTTATCAATATGAAAGGACAAGATAAGCATACGTATTAGCACAGGGGGTGCCCATGGCTACCCCCTGAGCTTGTCTGTATACCTGTTTTGCTCCAATAAACACATTGTTTTACAGGACAATAGTCAATAAGGTCCTAATCAAGGCTATCCTCTCTTCAGCCTCTCCTAGATCCCTTAAAAGTTCTCCTATGGCATTAACACCATAGTCATTACTGATCACAGTAAATAGACTGTGAACATCCAGGGTCACCATCAGGAACCTGTCCTGTGGTTCGGTGCAATTTACCTCCCCTATAATCTTCAAAAAGCCCCCTGTATCAGTTAACACACTGGTCAATTTTTCAACATATGGTCTAAGGGTAAATTCCAACCAAATGGAAACATTCTCCGTGACCCAACCTCTACCCGACACAATAGGTCGAAGAGGTGGGTCAATCAGAGATTTGTGAATCTTAGGCAAAGCCTTGAAAACTGGTGTGACAGCAGTCTCAATCCATAAAAACTTGAACAAATCCTCTCTGATTTTCATATCATATAATAACAGTTTCAAACAGTTTTGTACCTTATCTACCACTTGTTTAACACCAAGGGGATTAATCGGAATGTAGGTGCTCCCATCTGATAACAATTCCTGCACCTTGTGCTCATAAAAAGCTGTATCAAGCACCACCACCGCACCTCCTTTGTCAGCCATCTTTATAGTTAAAACTGTATTATCACTCAGATCCTGTAGGGCCTTTTGCTGAGCCCATGTTAAATTATAAAACCTATGAAATTCCCCTGCCTGAAAATATTTCAGCAAATCCTGTTCACAACTGTTTATGAACAAACTCATGTCTGGAGAAAAAGGTGGTACAAAGCAACTAGGTTGTTTTAAGGTAACATTGTTTAAGTTGTTTGTCCCAAAAGCACATCTCAAAGCTAAACTTCTACAAAACAACATCAAGTCTAAAACAACCTCGTTAAAAACACTAGCCCTACCGGGCACAAAGGTCAAGCCTTTGCTTAATACAAAAAGCACCTCTCTCATCAAGACATGAGATGATAAATTAAAAAAAATACCAGTATCATTACAGATAGTCACTCTAGAGTCCTCCTCCTCTTGCTCAGATCTCTGCCCTCGCTCGAGGACCGTTTCAAAGCCCCTCGTTTCTTGACCGGGGCTGGTAGCATCTCCAAAAAACATTGTTGACCTTGTGTGCTCTTAGGCCGTGCCCCCATTCTAATCCCTCCAGAGGTAATTGCCTCCGTTTGAACAGTCAAGCCGCCCTCAGTTGGATCTGATGTACTCTGGACCACTGAACATGCTGCGTTCTCAACTGTTACTGAACCATGTTGGTCATCCGTAGTGATAGCAGGAGCCTGTATGCCTATACTGGGCCCCCCTGCATTTATTTCAGATGTATTGAAACTTTGCGGCAAGCCAATATTGCACAGTAAAGCATCACCCATTGACACTTCTGAACGCTCATTCGGGCTCCTCCCCTCCTGCTGACGTGGAACCGGCTTTCTTATATCCCTGTTACTCATGGTAGAATGTTGGGCCCTGTGTCTCGGCCAAATGAAGATATCCCCTTTGGTAAAATCTTCGTAATCCCTCTTCAGCTTGTTCACCTTTTGTATACATAATTTCTCATCGCTGTCAGACGGCGTGAGGTAAAGTTGTTCCAGGCGTATAAGATTTCTTGCCTCATTGAATTCAGCCTCTAGCTTACTCTGTAGAGTCTCCACTTCTTTTTTAAGCTCAGCTATCTCTGGGGCAAAACAACTGTTCAAGAGATCCATATACATAAAACTGGTTTGTATATTTATGGACTGCCACTTTGCTAACAGTTCGGGGTATCGCTCCCCCTGTGTAGGCATACACAGGACCCTCATCCCCATGGCACTATTCCATGTTGCTGACAGGCTTCTAGATGGTGGGTCTGCCATTGCAGCTGCTGTAGTCTACCCACCTTATAGCTTAAATCACGTAACAAGTCATCAAAGTTTTTATCTGTGGCAACCAGAATCCTGCTGCCTACCAAGTCCACCTTTTGCACAGTAAATCCCAAATTAAGTAACGGATTTTCCTGGAAGATGAAACTTTTAAAACCTGTACGAGTGATCTCATCACCTGTTCTTCCCAAACGATGGCTGCCATCAGAGGATTTGCCGCCTGTCGTATTCTCCATAGCATGCATAGCACTATGAAACACACCACGAACCAAAGTCCAAAAACATTGTTTAGTGCTATCACCAAAGCCCTGCCAACGATACAAGTATTTGTAAAAACCAAAAGAAACGTGGCAGGACACTGCTATGTATCGCCAATCTTTAATAAAAGCACAAAAATACAAGGATAAGCGCTTTCGGGTAACAACCCTTCTTCAGATAAAGACAAAGACATTCATTCCACCAATTTAAACTAACAACCAGCCAATGAGCAGTCAATAAACCACCCGCCTTTTCAGGAGGGTGGGCTTCATAGGTACCATGTCATTAAGGCCTGGGCTCCTATGAGCCATCAGTTCTAAAATCCATTTTGATTCTATGGACTCCGTAAGAAGTTTAATATCACCTCCCCTATTATTCAACCTTACATTAACTATTGCTCTAAAATGAAATCTATGTGTAGGATGTACTTCAATATGCCTATAAAGGGCATTGTGTATATCATTATTCCTTATAGAGGAAAGATGTTGAAGCACCCTCACCTTAAACATGTCGTTCATTTTTCCTACATAGAAACAAGGACACTGTAGGCATTCTGCCAAATAAACCAAGTTAGTTGTCCTGCATGTAGCCCTAGACTTCAGGTTGAAAACCTTACCACTGACTGGATGTCTAAAAATTGTGTCCCTATTAATATGCGGGCATGCTTTACAAAGTCCACATGGTACACTGCCTACTGTTTCCTTAAAGGGTTTTTTTTTACTAATTATTGTCCTCTCTCCACAAAGTACGTCTTTTAGATTTTTATTCCTCCTATATCCAAAACTAGGACTCTCACCTATTATATTCTTTAATTTATTATCACTTCTTAGAATGTTCCAATTTCTATTAACTATATCTCGTATATCTCCAGTATTACTGCTATAAGTGAAAATTAGTTTGGGGTTATCTAATTTAGTATTTATTTTAGGGGGTATCCTCACTTCTCCTTCCGCATGTCTAAGCCAAGGTTTAAACTTGTTTTTCCTTAATCCCTTACTGCCATCTACCATCTTGTTCACCAATCCCTCTCTGTAGCCCCTGTCTCGAAAGCAATGTTTTAAGTTAATCATCTCCTTTTCATATTGTGCATCTTCCAAGCATACCCAAGATGTCCTACTGATCTGCCCCTGGATAATGTTAGGAAATGTGAAGTGGGGGTGCATACTATCATAACACAACAAGGTATTCTTCCAACAGTCCTTCCTGTGTAAATGTGATGAAAAACCTTCCTTGGTCTGTGAGACGCATACATCAAGGAAGTCTATCTCTGTATATGAACTGTTATGAACTTAGTAATGAACTTGACTAACCTGTGTCTAAGGACCCTTCCTGTGTCAGGATAATAGACCAGATATGATGGGCTGTTTTTATCATATCCGAAAAAAATCCCCTTAATCATATTTTGGGTCTAACTTCTTTTTATCTTGTCTGTATGCATAACACACTGATCCAAATTCTCTCATCCTTGAAAGATCAGGTTTCTTCCCTGTTAGCATGAAGAATGGGTTCTGCCCCACACGCCTGTTATAACATCTGTTGTGCATAAAAGCAGCAGTCATTACTGCATATGTCCACAACTCTTTAGGTAAGTCACTCTCTATCAACATACACCTTGCCATTTCGAACAGTGTTCTCCAGTTTCTGTCTGCTGTCCTATTCTGATGGGGTGAGTAAGGTGCGGATGTTTCATGTCTTATAACATTTTTACTCAATAGTGACTGAAAGTCTTTTGGGTGGCCATGGTGGTGCAGTGGTTAGCATTGCCGCCTCACAGCAAGAGGTTCTCCGGTTTGATCCTTGGCTGGGGTGCCTTCTGTGCAGAGTCTACATGTCCTCCCTGTGGTCGCATGGCTTTCCTCTGGGTGCTCTGGTTTCCTCCCACATCCCGAAGATATGCTGCAGGTGGATTGGACACTCTAAATTGGCCCTAGGTGTGAGTGCATGTGTGCCTTCTGTGGATGGTTGGGCGCTGGGCTGGCAACTCAACACTGTAAAACTCCACTGCCAGTCATGAGTGGACAAGGTGATCCGCTGTGGCGACCCCTAACTGGGAAAAGCCGAAAGAAGAAGAAGAAGTGACTGAAAGTCTTTCGACATGAGCTCAGTGCCATTATCTGATCTGATACACTTTACCTTCCCATAAGGGGCTGACTCTGCAATAAACTTTTTAGTCGCCTTGACTGTATCACTCTTGGCTTTCAGAAAGTAGACAAATATTACACCCGAGTAGTCAACAGTAAATGCTAAAGTGTACTTAAAGCCATCTTTTGCTACTGGCTCAATTGGGCTTGCCAAATCAGTATGGACTAGTTCAAACACTAGTTTTTCTCTTGCATCTGGTTCTCTGCTTCTGCTCTGTAGACGTTTCCCTTGCATACAGGCTTCACAGTATAGTTTAGGTCTCTCAACTTAACCTTTAATTTTCATTCCTTTTACCATTTTTTCTAATTTTGACACATCTTTAAAATTACAGTGACCAAGCATTTTATGCCATGCTTGAATGTCATAACAGCTCTGAGATGCATCATAATGTATCTCACTATCGCTTTCTTCGTCATATGTGTCTAAATAATAGAGTCTATCACACTCAATTATGTCAAACCTGGTGCCGTTTTTATAGATGAGTTGGTCCCGGCCTTGTTTAAAGTTGAACAATGCCCCTTTGGATGTTGCTTCCTTAACAGAAAAAAATGCCTTATGGATACGTTGGGATATACAGCGCCCGAGTCATCATCACCTTACTTTGCACCTCTCTGTGTCTAGCAGCCATACCTCTGCATTGCCTCTCTTCTGTGCGGCTCCACAGGTTCTTGTTCCGTCAGCTAATGCCACAATGTGTTCCCCCCGGTTGGAAAGTTGCATCAAACTATTTAAACTTTTTCAGGTCGTTAATTATGTGTGATGTGGTGCCAGTGTCCACCATTAATCCCTTCTGTTTTAATTCACGAATTTGATGCTCATTTATTCTGAAGACAAATCTGTGATCATCCATGTCAGTTGCTTGTTTCACATTGTCTTTCTTCTTTCATCCACAGTTACTGTCCCTGTGGCTAGAGTTTTTACACAAACTACACCACTGTCTCTAGCCTTTATATTCTCTCCAGCATTCTCGTGCCGTGTGTCCCTTTTGGCCACAGCTATAGCATATAATCTCTGCTTTTACTCTTTCCCCAAGGCCACTTGCTTTCATCACATTATCATTACTTATGTTGGCATTAAATTTCTCGGTATGTTCATAGCTTCTCAACCTTGTTTTGAACTCACCAAAGCTCAGCTTATCATTGTCTTGCATGATGTGTACTGCAAATGGTTTAAAAGTTTCAGGCAACCCTTTCAGAATCATCGCAATTAGTAATCCATCACTGAGCTTCTCTCCAGCATTTCTAAGTGCCGTAATGGCTGTCTCAGCCCTAATAATATAGTCTGTGACACTTTCACTGATGGCCTTCTGGAGGCTTGTTGATTCGGTGTATAGGCTAATTACCCATAGCTTCCCTTTGCTGGCATAATGGTCTCTCAGGATCTGAAGCGCTTCTCTACCGTCGTCTGCGACTTCTCTCATTACGAGGGACAAACTTTTGTTGTCTAAGAACTGTATTAGTTCTGCATATGCCTCCTCATTTTTCTCAGCATCATTGTCGCCTTCCTCCTCATTCTCATCGTCCTCTGCGTCTTGCTGCACATTTCGCAAAATGGCATCTTTCAGCCCTAGCAAATGCAGGTGTCCCAGAAACATTGTCTCCCACAACTCATAATTCTTCTCATCTCTGTGGAAACATAGTCTATGCCATCAGCTTCCTACTTACCTCCTGGGCCCATAACCTGTTGGCGGTATCATCTTAAGGGTAAGAACGTCGGGTTAGACATCCATTTACAGAGGAAAATAAACACACGTGAAGGCAATCAATCTGGTTAAAAACGGAAGAGGGGAACAACCCTCGCTTCCTCTTTTATTATAAAGCACATGGTCATGTGACCTTTCTTGACCTCTCCACACCAACGACGTCAGTGTAATGGTACACATATGATCATTCACTCTCTTTCATTATTATCAGCCAACAAAAATCATTCTATGTTACCACCCTACTTTTCTGGTAACAATTACCAGTGTAATTTAAGGACAGAAATCATAAATAGCAGTAAACATGGCACCTTACACATTCCCAATCCTCTCATTCATAAGTCTTTAAATTTTATTAGCTTTCATATCTTACCTGTAAACAAATGTGTCTAGCCAGTCGATTATTTTCTTAATTTTTCATATAGTTGTCCTGTTATACTAATTTTACTTATTCCCTCTGTTACTAATTCCTTTTTATTTGTTCACACTTTACAAGGACCATCGATGATGACTGAGGCTCAGTGCAGCTAAAAATGGTGTCAAATGACTCTGATTTAGAAAAGTAGTATGCAAGTGAAACTCACCCGAGCTGAGGTCTATGAATCACACCATAGCATGTGTCCTTTCCAGCAGGTGTATAATGACTTTGGCTACTCAGGAGTGAGCTGCACCTATGGGCGCTGAATGCAGGAATGTGCATGAGGTAGTTGCTCACCTCAGTCACACCAAGGTGTGCTAGTTCATTTGTATATCTATGTAGTGTATTAGCAGTCAATTGAGCATGTTACTGATGAGAGGAGATTACATATTATACACATGTATCGGTATATACATATGTATCCAAGAGTGCATTGTTATAAATGATAATGTGCATATACATATTTTAACCTCATTGCAAATGAGAATACAAATTCAAAGCATGTTTGTTTTAATACTGTTGCCTGGTCAGAGATACTTATACTTTTAAACTGATAACACGCTTATTTAATGAAGGTTAAATTCCTTTTTTATTGCCATGTCATATCCAAGAAACAACTTTTAAAATAAAACTAATCTCTAAATATCATCTGTGGTCAATATTTTCAGGCTTGTTAGTAATTTCCTGAAAGGTTGATGGACTTTCAAATTGGCCACCAGATAGAAAATAGGGTAGGGTGGGGCAAAAGCAGCAAGTTTATGACTTACATACTATAATAGAATTTTATCCTTCGATTCAGTTTTACTCTTTGTTAGTAACTGCAATCCATACAGTTAATGGAAATAATTATTCACATAAACACAAGTAAATATTGCAGTGTATACTGTACATAAAAAGCTCAATTTTAACTTACTGTTAACCTTAGTAGCCCTTGCAGGAATGTACTCTTCCTTCCTGAAAATGACCAGCTGGTAAGGTTCTCATTAAGATCAAAAAACAAGTAATCTCCGTGGTATCCCCGAATTCTAAAAACAACCCACTAAAGTGTAGTGGGTCTAAAAACAGAACAGTGTAAGAAACTTCTCTGTGTGGAATATTTTCAGTCCATATATTCCTAGTTAATCACTGTATATTAATCAGATCAGACAATAGTAGAAGTAGCGAAAGTAAACTCGTTAAGTCAAAAAGTAATAATAGAAAATATATAATTCTACAGCATTACTAAGTATTCGAAAGTAATCCAAGCAAGACAGGCAGTCTGTTTCCAGTCGAAAATTCTTTATTAAGATTTATTAATTTATTAATTAATAAATTAAGATTTATTAATTTATTATTTACTTAATAAAGGATTTTCGACTGGAAACAGACTGCCTGCCTTGCTTGGATTACTTTCGAATACTTAGTAATGCTGTAGAATTATATATTTTCTATTATTACTTTTTGACTTGATGAGTTTACTTTTGCTACTTCTACTACTATTGTCTGATCTGATTAATATACAGTGATTAACTAGAAATATATGGACTGAAAATATTCCACACAGAGAAGTTTCTTACACTGTTTTGTTCTTATTAAGATCAATGCATCTATAGCTAACCCTACGCCCTTCCCTCACCAGACAATGTGGTTCCTCAGAAAGTATTAAGTGAGGAATGCTGAGTAAAAGCTGTAGCACTTTCTTGTAGGTAAACAGCATATCTAGTCAGAAATTGAAATATTATCAGGGAATAAGCACTAGAGTGAAGTCTGCTGCCAGTTTGCAATAGTCCAGCATAGTCTAGTGCACTGATTAGGCATCCATAATGTAAGATCTACTTGAAAAAAGTCAGAAAAGAAAGACAATAAAAAGGTATTCATCAGCAATGCACAGATATATATATATATATATATATATATATATATGGATCCATATCGCATCGCCGAAATTTCAAAACTCCGAAGACCATATGGGCGAGACCATATGTCCAAAGTTTTGAAATAAAAAAGCAAGAAAATAAAACAAAATAACTTACCTGTACATTTTTGCACGGAGGCAAGCCCCCATGTACCTCCCACACCCCCCACTACTTAAATATACCAACTCCAAGATCGCACTATAGTAAGGAAAATGGCAACTCCTGGGTTCCGTGCTATACAGCAATTCCAGTAGACAGTTTCCAGAGTTTCAAAATTTCGGACATATGGTCTCGGCCATATGGTCTTTGGAGTTTTGAAACTTCAGTGACGTGATAGGGAAACATATATATATATATATATATGTTTATATGTTTATCAGGGTAGTGCACTGACCAATTTCAAGCTCAGCCTGGGTGAAACACAAAATGTTTCACAAACATAGAGAAATATAAGCAATGACAGAATAGTTCAGACTAATTACATAGAAAAAAATATTTAAGTACATTCCAGTGATCAAGCACAGTACAATGTGCAATTAAGCAGAGTATAATGTGCATTTATACATTTCATTAGTATCTAGAGTGAGTCAGTCTTCAGTGAATCTTGAGAGGGGAGAAAAGACTCAGACAAGAGATAGTATGCTACTCCCTTAAAGGTTTCAATAGAACTATGTAATGTGATATGTCCTGTGTGGAATCAGAAGCACCTGGGCTGCATGAAGAAATGCTTTTATGTTGCATTCTGAATTTTCATTTCTGCACATCTGATAATGAGAGTGAATATAATACCAGGCAGGCGGAGTGGAGGTTAAAGCATCTGACAGAAGGCACTTCTGAGTACAAAACAATAACTCTTATTAATATAGAAATAGTATAATAATTACTGCACTATCTATTCTGTAATGTAAATAAACATAACTGCATGAGGTATCCTGTTACATAATTACAGCAGCCCTACATGTGTAAGTCATTAAATATGTGTAATTTTTACCATAAGGACTTCGTGCACCGATACAGTAAATGGTAAAGAATACACATAGTAGTAGTTTACAAAGTAAAGCAGTAAATGGTGAGTCATTTTAGTTAATAAAATTGTGTATTTGGACAATAACTCAGGATTTGTTCTTTTTCTATGTTCTCTGTCTCATCCATTTATGTTTGTTTTCCGCAGGTCAAGAGTTCCCAGAGTTAGCCCAGCAGTGTGCATCCCAAGTAAGGAAATGCTAAACATCTCCCTCACCCCCTGCTTACCCAGGGATACCCTCACAAGGGCAGTTCCTCCACCCTCTGGAATAAATGGACCAGCTGAATGAAGCTTGTGGATTCATCAGGCAGGTCCATTTTTGACCTTCAGTTATAATATTCTTTTGAATTCAGGAGAGAGATGTTTGGCTGCCAAGAGTACATTTTTAATGATACTCTAAACTGGAAGAATTTGAGAAGAAACTTAAAAGATAATAAGATTCTGTAAAACAAATCCACTAGAGACAAACTGAAGGTTATGCTGCTTAATGCTAGGCGTCTAAACCTGAAACGGAACTCACTGGAAGCACTCAATACCTTGGAAGATGCCAATGTCTGTGCAGTCACAGAGGCATGGTTCAAGGCCAACGACAGCACCCTGGTCATGCAAGGCTACAATGCCTATCACATGTTCAGACCTCAAAACGAGCATAAAAGAACCAAAAGCAGAGGTGTATCCATTTTCATTAAAGACAAATACACCTCAAGACTGGTGAAACAGTACGACTCACTAGAGCTATTCCAAGTCTAACTAACTGCAGGTAAACCCCCCTTCCATATCATTGTTAGCTATAGGACCCTCACCATGAACCATGAGAACCACTCTGCCTACTTGGGCCTACTTGAGTCACTCACTATACAACCAAACACTGTGGTCATGGCGGATTTCAACTTTCCATCCATCTTTTGGGTGTCATATATGAGAACAAACACTCTCACCCTAAGGTTCCTGGACTTTGTTAATACAAATGCTGTGGAACAGGTAGTCTTCACTCCACAAGGGACTCAAATGTCGTAGACGTAGTACTCACCAACATAAGGGGTCTCTGCACTAGCCCCTGTGTGTTGCCCTCTCTGTTAAGATCTGATCATAAATCAGTCTCGTTCGAAGTAATGATCATACCTGATCCCCCCAACAGCAAAAAGGATGAAAAATTTCACCAGGGCAAACTATAGCCTCCTAAACGATGGCATAAATAGTTTCAAACCCACTGCTACTATTGTCAGCAATGACTCCTATACAGAGATGTATACAAATGCCCTGTATAAACACTTATACAAATGTACAGACTCGTCTGTACCTGAACGGATCAAAATAAGTTCCTCACAAAAAAAAAAAAAAAAAAAAAAAAACAAGCTACCCTTTTGGACATCAAGCATAAATAATTTATAAAACAAGAGGAAGAAACTAATGTCTAAGAACAAGAGGGAACTGACTCAGCAGAGGAAGGACACCCTCCACAGCTGCAACAAGCAAATTAGATATCTTGTAAAGTCCTCTAAAATCAGTTATGAAGCTAAACTAGTATCCCTAGCTAAGAATAATCACAAGGCATTTGTTAGCTATATCAGAAATCTAAATGGAAAGTCCACCTTTGTACCAAACTAGTAGTGGATGGTACCACTCATACTGACCCTGAGGACATTGCCAACCTGCTAGCAGACAGATTTGGTGCAACCCCCCTCCCTCATCCCCACCAGACATATCCCAAAGCATACTTGTCACCAGTCCTCTACCTAGTATCTCCAAAGAGTAGGTCATAACCCCACTCTTCATGGCCAAAAACACAGCCTCTATGGGACTGGATAACATCCCAGGCTGCCTTCTAAATGGTCTAAAACAGGACCTAACGGAACCACTTGGCATTCTCTTCAACCACAGTCTAAGTACTGGCTTTGTCCCACAAAGTGGAAAACAGCAACATTAATTCCTGAGCATAAAATGGGTTCATCAACCAATCCTGGGAACTATAGACCCATAAGCCTACCCAGCCTTATCTGAAAGGCCATGGAGAGAATCATCATGGACCCGATCAACAAAAACATAGATGACCTTCAAACTCTTGACTTGCCCCAATTTGGCTTCATTAAGGGTAGCTCATGCTTATTAAACCTGGTGGACTTCTTTGAGAATGTCACCAAAGCCCTGGATGAAGGCAAAACATTACATGCAGCCTATTTTGACTTAGCCAAGGCTTTTGACATAATCCCCCACTCAGGCATCATTGTGAAACTCACCCAGCTGGGAATTAACCCATATGTCACTAGATGGATAGCCGACTGGCTCACCGACAGAATCCATTCAGTCAAAGTTGGGGATTCCACCTCTACCAGCAGACCAGTTACCAGTGGTGTACCACAAGGATCTGTGCTGGGCCCCCTATTGTTTGGAATCTATTTCTCAGGGGTCCAGGTGAAAACAGATAGCCTGGTGCATACCACGTTCGCCGGTTACTGCAAACTGGGTGCAATCATTGAGTCACTCAACAATGTTGGCATACTGCAAAAAGGGCTTACACAGACAAATGATTGGTGACAAAGACATGGACTCAAACTAAATGCATTACCATCCCTTTCGGCAAAGGGGAAGTCCCTGCAAATTACAGTATTAAAAATATCCCCTTAGCTCAAATCCTGTGGTAAGAGATTTGGGAACACAGGTTGATAGCAACCTTAACTTTGAGTACCATGTGTCCACAGTGGTAAGGAAGGCCTTCCAAGTTGCACATCTCATATGTAAGAGCATCGCATCCAGAGCTAAGTATGTTATAACTGCACTGTGCTCATTCCTCATCAGACGACTAATATAGCACAACACCCCCTTCTGTACGTACCTCACCATACACCTGCAGCAGCTGGGAAGACCACAGAGCCTTCTTTCCAAGAAAATTCAGGGCCTTCAACACATGACCTACATGAATAGACTGAAGCCCCTGTCACTGTACTCTTTATCTTATAGGCTGCTGAGAGGCCACTTGTGCTTGGCCTAGAGAGCAATCTCAGACCCTGCCCTAATGAAAATGCTGCACATCCACAAGTCAAATTGGACAAGATTCACTAACTCTAGGGATCCTAACCCAGCCTGTGACATTAACAGGACATGCTGGAGAGACATATACGTATCCCAAAGATTGCCACTCCTCTGGAACAAACTTCCAATTCACGTAAAATAGAGCTTCTCAATTATCCTATTTTAGTATAACTTAGCCAACTGGATGGGAGACCATAAATTTACCCCAAGGTCATCACCTATGTCCTTCTTGGATAAGGGCAGTCGGTGCTGATCATAAACTCATGCTGCACATATAGACCATACAACTTGGTCAATAAGGGATCAAGGGTATAACATGACTAGGCTTATAAAGGCCCTAGGGCCAATAGCCTCGTAACCTCCTATGAACTTATAAAGGTTGTGCAGGTACTGAAGGGTTTGCATTCTTAGGAATACCCCACTGGGTTGCCTGATGGTTCTGAATTATACAAAGAAGTTTTCGCCTTGTTTGATAAACAAGGTTGTGAACTTATAGAAGTTCTTCTTAAAGCAAATAGCAGAAAAATTGAATATTTGGCAGGGAGTATGACAAACCAGGATAAATAAATTACAAGTAATTTATTATTTAAGACATATGAGGGCAAATACAAGTATATTTCTGAGAAGGTGGATTCCATGTGTAAATAAGTTAAGCTTCTGAAAGTAAAAAACATGAGGGTTAAGAAAGAATATAAACAAAATAGTGCTTATCCAAGCCCACAGTTTAATGGTAAAAGTATTTTATTAATTGCCTATTGACTCTAAGAACTAAGAGAATGTTGTTTCACCCCCAGAAAAGATTGTATTCATCAATGGGAGCATGCTTTGGAATTTTCTCCTTTGAGGTCCTCAGAACACTTGAAAAATCAAAACAAAAGCAGGAGGTTGGAACAACAACAATCAAACCATTAGGGGCAATATCAGGACATGAGCAAAAAGGGGCAGGGACATTCGACGAGGCAAGTGATCATATAACAGAATGTTTACATTTTTTATCTGACAACTTTCATGGTTTTGAAATATACAATTACATTGAATTTTTAATACAGGACAACATTGCAGTTTGTTTGAATGAAGTCATATGTTTGTTCCAGGTCAAAAACCTTGAGTACAACAGTAGGAGTTGCATTGTGTTTTTGTAGACTTAGAAAAAGCATATGACAGGGTGGCTAGAGAGGAGTTGTGGTATTGTATGAGGAAGTCAGGAGTGTCAGAGAAGTATGTAAGAGTGGTACAGGACATGTACGAGGGTAGTGTGACAGCGGTGAGGTCTGCAGTGGGAGTGACGGATGCGTTTAAGGTGGAGGTGGAGTTACATCAAGGATCAGCTCTGAGCCCTTTTTTATTTGCAGTGGTGATGGACAGGTTGTCAGACAAGATCAGACAGGAGTCCCCTTGGACTATGATGTTTGCAGATGACTTTGTGATCTGTAGTGAGAATATGGAACAGGTGTAGGAGACCCTGGAGAGATGGAGATATGCTCTAGAGAGAAGAGGAATGAAGGTCAGCAGGACTAAGACACAATATATGTGTGTGAATGAGAGGGAGGATAGAGGAATGGTGAGGATGCAAGGAGTAGAGGTGGTGAAGGTGGATGAGTTTAAATACTTGGGATCAATAGTTCAGAGTAACGGTGAGTGTGGAAGAGAGCTGAAGAAGAGAGTACAGGCAGGATGGAGTGGGTGGAGAAGTGTCAGGAGTGATTTGTGACAGACAAGTACCAGTAAGAGTGAAAGGGAAGGTCTACAAGAGGGTAGTGAGACCCGCTATGTTATATGGGTTGGAGACAGTGGCATTGAAAAGTAGGCAGGAGTTTGAGCTGGATGTGGCAGAGTTAAACATGTTAAGATTTGCACTGGGTGTGACGAGGGTGGACAGAATTAGGAATAAGTATATTAGAGGATCAGTCCAGCTTAAAAGGTTTGGAGACAAAGCCAGAGAGGCAAGATTACGTTGGTTTGGACATGTGCTGAGGAGGGATGCTGAGTATACTGGGAAAAAGATAATAAGGATGAAGCTACCAGGTAACAGGAAAAGAGGAAGGCCTAAGATAAGGTTTATGGATGTGGTGAGAGAGGAGATGCAGGTGGCTGATGTGACAGAGCAAGATGCAGCGGACCAGATGAAATGGAAACAGATGATCCGCTGTGGTGACACCTAATGGGAACAACTGAAAGAAGATGATGATAACAGAAGTTTTGACTGATTTGAAGTTATATGTAAGGAAATGCAATTTAGCATTATGATTTCCTCCAAAAGGGTTAGCAACAATTTGAATGTGACCATGGCACTAAAAAGAAAAAGTGTATTTAACCCCCAGCTGTACCCCATTCGTAATGTGTTTGAAAAGATTTGTGAGAAAGACATTAAGAATATTAAGCAGTGTAAGAAATCTGTCAAGTGGCATTATTTAAATAAAAGGAAAAGGACATTTTTAAAACTGCGTGCTAGGATAATAGTGTAACAAAGTATATGAAACTTGACAGTGGGTACATTGGTTGTAATGGATTGTTTGGATTATGAAGAAAATATGTATGATAAACTTAATGATGGTATGTACTTGGAAGTTTATATTACCTATGTTAAAATATATAGAGTTTTATATGATATGCTTATGCAAGGTCAGATTTATGAATGTTCAGACACTTTTGCATAAAGATTTAAACAACCCACCCTTGAGAGAGATTGTGGGTATATGGGGTTCAGAAACCTCTCCTATTGATCAGTTCTTTGATAGCAAATTAAAAACAATTTACAAGTATTCTCCCAGCTCGTAAAGGATTCTTGGGATTTTTTGAAAGGTATCAGTAGTGAGTTGTACAGTGACAAAATCATTTTCATCACAATAGATGTTATTTTTTTTTATTCCCCATCAGCTGGTTATTAATTGGTTTAGTAAGATGTTGATAGAAATAAATAGCATATCCAGCTTCAACATGAATATATTGACTGCTGTCATGGAAATTGTTTTATAAAATAATTTTATAATTTTTGATGGTAAGCATTAACATCAGGAAACAGGAGTTGCACTGGGGGCATCTTGCAACACTGTTTTTGCAAACATAATAATAGCCTATTGGAGAAGCCATTTGTGTTACACTCTGAATATTCTGCTTGTTGGAATTATTATGCTAGATTTTTAGTTGATGTGTGTATTTTTAGATTGATTCGATAAAAAAAGTTAAATTGGAATATTTTATTACATATATTAATTCTACAACTCATTTTTACGCTTAATATAAAAATATTCAAAAGAAAGGCTGAGCTTGTATTTTGTTGTAATATATGTATGTATGTATGTATATATATATATATATATATATATATATATATATATGTATATACACAGAAAGCCTACTTATTCAAACTCTTTGTTACATTTTATTAGCTTTCATCAATACAGCCAAAAGAAAGCTCTGGTGAAAGGACAAATTACATGTTTGGTAAGGATGATCCTAGGATACAATGTCTTAATAGGGAAGATAAATAAGTTGATAAAGAAGGGGTTATTCAGACCTTTTATTGAACGAGATATAAATTGAAGTCCTAAAGAAGAAAGAAAATTGTTTGTATACCCCTTTACTAGGTAATAACAAAGAATGTGTAGAAAGCAATACAAATATTAAGGGAGTTGATGAAAATAAAGTAGGGTTTGATAGGGCCATGGTATCGGCATATAACAGTGATAGTAATTTTATAAAGGAGGCCATTAGTAAGAATGTAAACATTATAACACAATGGGGATTGTTACTAAACTGCTGGGGAGATGACAATATTTTTGTATAAGGGTGGGAATTTTAAAATATACATGCAAAATAATAAATAAATAAATCACTTTGGTTAAATAAGGGTGCTTATAAATGTAGTACATGTAAACAGTGCCCATTTATTTATGAGAAGGGACTGCATAGAGCTTTTAAGAGGATTGTCTTCAAAGCAATGATGGTCACAATTCTTTCTGAAAATTTTTATATAGAGCACACAGCTAGAAGGAGCAATCAACATTAACAGCAGCATAAATGACGATACCTCAACCATAGCTTGTATGTCTTTATGATAAGCTCCTTTTGATGGGTAGATAGTCTAATATTTTGAATAACTTCAAAAATCAAGATGAATACTGATACAATCTTAAAGGATCAAGTCTGTTAAATTGAACTAAAATCTGTCACACAGCCAAACATAGAAAACATCATTGAACCAACACTGCCTTGGAATAAAATAAAAAAAAGTTTTTTTTTTCCCACAGGGGGGCCCCATACCCCTATTACTTATATATAACAAGCTATGGTTGAGGTATCGTCATTTATGCTGCTGTTAATGTTGATTGCTCCTTCTAGCTGTGTGCTCTATATAAAAATTTTCAGAAAGAATTGTGACCATCATTGCTTTGAAGACAATCCTCTTAAATATATATATATGTATACCAACACCAAGATCACACAACAGTGGGGAAAAGGAGAATCTTCCTTTGACAACTGAATAATGATCTTAAAGCATGTTCAACCAAAAATGAGTTGACAAATGACGTTTAACAAAACAGCATTTAAAAAAAACAAAATACACCCATCTTCAGTACCGTCATGAGATCATAGCTATTGAGCTTCTTGAGGCCAGTGGGTCCCAAGCTTAACCTACAAACTTATGAACATATTTTCCTTTGAAGTATGCACCCAATTTGGTTACTACATATCCAAACACACGCAATATCTTTGATAGGAGGGTTAAATTCCAAAGAATAAAAATATGGTGTTTGAAGGTGGTACTAGAGAGTATGAAATAAAAAATGATCAATACATGGCGGTATGGAGTAGCAACTAATAGCTGTATGTTTATAAGGAAGACTCATAATCTAGAAGGTAAAGGAAGGATAAAGGAAAAGGGGTTGAGGGTTACATATTAAAACGGGAAAAGAAAATCAGTATACGGAATATCTGGAAAAACTGAAGAATAAAGGGATTGAAAATGTATAGAAGAGACAAGCTGAGGAAAATGATAAAAGGGGGAGTCAATATGAGGGACAGGAAAGTACTGATCGAGAAGCATAGTAAGCAGGATGGAGGGAAAGTAAAGCGATTTCAAACAATAAGAAGCCTGTTTGGAGGAATAATAAAACAAACGTTAGTTTTAAAAGACTAACTCAGATAGCAGGGAATTATGAAGAAGTAAAGGTAAATTGACTGTACAATTGGTAGATAGTGAGGCATTAATGAAAAGACGGATGATGTAGGTAACTGAAAGTGAATAACTAATGTTCCAGGGCAAAAGAGGAACTTAATATTGAAGGCAGAATTGGGATATTATAAAATGAAAAGTGGTAAGAGTGTTGCACTGAAAGAGCTGGCAAACAGATGGGAAGGGGGGGAGACTGGAAAAACAGGGAGTGAGAAGTGATATCAGAGATGAATAAGGGCCTGAGAAGATTACGGCTCATGTAGGAACATAGGATGAGGATTATCCATAGATATTGTCTGACGAGGAGCAGGATGTACAAGATAAGAAAGAAAGGAGACAATAGCTGTTGGATGTTTGGAGAGAATGGGATAGGTTTCATTTATACGATAAGGGAATGTATTCAATATAAAAATATTGTAGGGGTGATGGGAAAGAGCATTTATATTCCATTACACTTGTTTGATGGCAGTAGGATATGCCTAGTGTGTCTATCTACCCTTTATCTGCATTTATCATTCTACGTCCCCACTTCTCATGCTCCACATATGCATGACTGTGAATGTGTTCACAGATCCCCTGTTTGTGGTTGTGTTGAAAAGACTGGGGTACAAACTAGCGGCAGTGACTAGTGAAGAACAATATGAGTCAGCCCGTGGTCCAGTAATCTTCAATATGCTTGTTTCAGATGTGATAGAACACAGATATGATCAGCCTTACTGCTGTTTACACAAGAAAACAGCCCAAACTTAGCAAATGTGTAACTAAAAGCACTAAAAAAAATCAAGCTAAATAAATGCTGAACGTTAAAAATGTAAAACTCAAGCAGCGCCAGCATGTGTTTATTTTACCTAATTATTTTACTGGTGCTTTTACATCATGTGATCAGTTTTCAAAGCTATTTTATGAGTTTGTATGAGGAAAAGTTTTGCCCTGAATAAGTTTTATGTTCTTTAAAGATAAAAACACTAAACCCAGTTATTAAATTCTTAGCATAACTTTTTGCTTTTTCTGATAACGTAAATACATGTGCAGCTCAGAAGAAGGAAGTAGCATATAACAGCTGGCTTGAAAAGGCTGTCAAAAGATGGTATTTGTAGTTTAGGGCAGACAAATGCATAATGCTATACTCAGGCCACAGCAGTCCTGGTGTGAAGTATTAGGTGGGTAAAGTGGAACTGACAACACTAAATTAGAGAAGGATGTGTGACATTTATTACTAGTGGACTTGAGGAAAGGAAGGCTAGGATTGTGGCATCCGTGACCAGCATGTTGCTCCATGCATATGCATGGCCAGCCTTAGGCATAGGCCAACTAGGCGGCTGCCTAGGGCGCCGGTCTAGCAGGGGCACTTTTCCAGTATTTATTTGGTGTAGGTAGACCAGGATAGGCGCACCAGGTAATGTGTTGGGGGCACCGTGGAGCCCTTTTGCCTAGGGCACCAGTTGACCTAGGGCCACTCTATGAGGAATATACCTCCAGGTGTAAGAAATAGTGCTCTCACTGTACTGTAGCCTGTTAAAGCACCGCTGTGAGTACTACTAATAGTTTCAGAGGCCAAAGAGGGAAACGAGCAGAGGCTTTGGGAAGGAGGCCAGATGCAAGTGACCAGAAACCTGTAAGAGTGAGATCAGAAAGGGAAGGACCTTTAAAGATTACTGCAGCTAGAGCACTTTTCAATGGAGATCAGAAACGAAGGAAGACAGCAAGGACAAGCAAGATCACATCAGGAGACATGGAGGAAGCACTCTGAAGAAGAAGAGGTGGAGCTGTGGTCACATTTAATGGAGTGCAGTAATCAACTACTCACTAGATCTGCTGACTGTTATTCACAGACTGGGTTATAAAACCATAGAATGATTACTTGCACAGGCAGTAGAGCTGGAACTCATAGATGCTTTCAAAAATATAGCAGACAAGTGGAGGAAAAGTGAGGTAAATACAGGGACAGGCATACACTAGATAGGCAAAGTGTCTCCTTCTACCATGCACTTATCCATCCTACCTGCAAAATAAAAAAGCACTTTAACATTACTCAAGGTCTCCAGAGATTTGTTCCTTGTTTACTTTTACATCAGTTTAATTCAGTTTTAACTTTAGCTTTCAATAACTACCAAAATCTGACTTTTAAGACTAAGTTCTTGGTTCAAGGTGGTCACAGGAACCAGGAATCCTCCTTAAACATTTGGCTTCTATAATGAAATAAGTATCATATAATTTACATCCTTCTGAATTTAAATTTCCACAAGTTAGATCACAGTCAGTAATACATATGAAAATAATGAACACAAAAATCCCTCTAGTGAAATAGAAATAAAACCAACAAAAGAAAACCACCAGGACAAGGCAGCAAAGTACAAAATTGACCTTAAAACGTATTCAGCGTATCACTTTTATTCTTTACTTTCGTCTAAAGAAACACAACCGACTTCATCAGAACACTAGTATATAAATTACTATACAGCATATATATAGTAAAACTTCACCAATCGTATAATGAAATATATAGTCACATGATGCAATTAATTAATTCCTACCGCACAACATCTGTAAAGTAATTTCAATAAATTTCTTATATCAGCTTCACGGCTTTTTTTAGACCTCTGGGATTAAACAACTTTATTAATATTAAGTGTTTTTTAAAAAATAGAAGAAGAAAAGTTATGAATTAGTTCTATGGCTATCAGCTTTCACTTGTTTTTATTGGGTTGGTTTTCCTTTAGAGATTGGTGAAGTTTTATTTTATATGCTGTATACTGATTTATGTACTAGTGGGCTGATGAAGTCAGTTGTGTTTTTTTTAGACGAAAGCAAAGAATAAAAGTGTGATACGCTAAATACATTTTTTGGTCAATTTTGTACTTCGCTGCCTTGTCCTAGTGATTTTCTTTTGTTGGACATATGAAAATAAACAGCAATATTAGGAAAACATATGTCAGGAATTTTAAATGAACTCACAGAAGCTCTATCATTTGACTAAGTTCTTATTCAAGCTTCAAAGAATTGTGAATGCGGAAACACTTTGTGATATTAACCACAAATCCTTTGTTTATAATGTGCACTCTGGTAAAACATCTTCTTCTTAGGGTAGTACTGTGCTGTCTGGTAAAACATCTGCTCCCTGCGGTAGCACTGTGCACTCTGGCAAAACATGTGATCCCTAGTTCATAGGTTCATAGGTAGGTACTAGGCTATTGGCCCTAGGGCCTATAATAAGCCTAGCCAAAAAGGTACCCTGGCTTTTGCCACCCAAGAAAATTATTTTCCTGTGCCCCTGTTGAGCAGAGCCACAGAGAAGATCCCCGGGGTGAATTTCCTATTTCCCATCCAATCATCAAGATTTTTCTTGAACAGTCCTAATGAGGAGCTTTGTTTGATATAGATAGGTAGTTTGTTCTAGAGTATGGGAAGTCTCTGGGACAAGAATCTATACCTCCAGCATATTCTGTTTATTGTCATGACAAGGTAAAGGTCCCTAGAGCATGTAGCTTGGAGGGACTGGGATTTCTTTGAGTGGAGCATGTCCAACAGCTCTGGACTTGACATAGTTTTGTATGCTAGGCAGAGATCGCCTCTGAGTAGGCGATATGCAACGGAGTAAAGCTGGAGTTTTTTGAGACGGTCTGCGTAGGGCATCTGTTTGAGACCAGTAATCCTCTTTGTGAGGTATTTCTGCAGCCTTTCCAGCTGTTGTAGATGTCTTGTGAGGTACATACAAAAAGGGGCGTTGTACTCTAAAATGGGTCTAATGAGTGATGAGTAGAGGGGAACAATGACCTCTTTTTTCCTACATGAGAAACCTTTTGTGATAAGGTGTGCCACGTAGAAGGATTTCCAGACTACTGTGGCGATGTGATTATCAAAGAACAGACTACTGTCCACTTCTGTCCCAAGGTCTCTTATCACACTTTCGGTGTTAAGTAGACTACCACCTATGTGGTAGCTCATGGGTAGAGTTTTTACCAAAGGGGATGACAATGCACTTTTAGGCATTGAGCTTGAGGCCATTGCTTTGACACCAGGCATCTGTCTCCGTGATGCCTTTTTGTAGAATGTCCACATCGTTAGGAGTTTTGATTATGGCTCCTAGTTTGCAGTCATCTGCAAACTTTATTATCCAAAGACCTTCTGTGTTAGCCTACTTCAGAAAAGTAGATACCAAACAGGAGAGGACTCAGGACTGAACCCTGTGGTACTCCACTTGTCACTGGTCTGAAGTCGGATTTGGAGTCTGCTACTTTCACAGTGTGGGTTCTGTCAGTGAGCCAGTTGCAACCCATCTTGTGATATAGGGATTTATACCTGGTTTAATGAGCTTATCTATAATTCCAGAGTGGGGAATGGTGTCAAAAGCCTTGGCAAGATCTAGATAGGCTGTGTGAACCACCTTACCCTCATCTACAGCTTTGGTGACTGCTTCAAAGAAGTCTATCAGGTTTAGGAGACATGATCTGCCTTTTACAAACCCAAACTGGGTGGGGTCCAGAGTTTGGAGATTACCAATGTCTTTGTGTATAAGATCCATGATGATACATTCCATGGCCTTGCAGACCAGGCTCATTAGGCTAATGAGGCAGTAGTTCCCAGGGTCAGTGGAGGATCCCCTTTTGTGGAGTGAGATAACCCCCACTGTGCGCCATTCAGTGGACACAAAGCCTGAGGTGAGGCTATGATTGAACATGGTACTTAGGTGGGGTGCTAGTTCATTATGCAGTTCATGTAGAATGCAGCCTGGGATGTTGTCAGGTCCCATGGATGCTGTGGTCTTGGCTTTGGATTGTGTGTTTTTTACCTGTGCAGCCGTGATTACAGGAACTTTGCATTCTTCCGGTATTGAGATGGGCCCTTTAGGGGATGAGAGGGGGCTAAAGTTAGCATTGACCCTATCTGCCAGGATGTTGGGAATATCAGTTGGTTCTGTATATTTAGTGCCATTGTGCTGCAACTGAGAGCAGATCTGAGTGTTGCCATTGAGATTCTTGACATAGCTATAGAATGCTTTGTGGTTGTCTTTAGAATCAGTGGTGATTTTGTTTTAGTAACTAGCTTTAGAGGATTTTATGAGGGATCTCAGCTTCTTACTGAGGCTGGCCAGGGAGTTCCTCCAATTATGGGATTTTACTCTTTTTTTTGCAACAGTTTCTTCCTTCTGTTGTAGAGTTTGTTTATGGCAGGGGACCACCAGATTGGCTTCCTTTTTTTGGAGGATAGCATCTTGGTTCTGTTAGGGATAGCATGATCCATGCACTTGTGTAAATGCTTATAAAGTGCATTTGTGTAGGATTCAGCAGTCTTACCTCTATTGTTTGTCTGCATGGGTATCGTGAAGTTTGCCACTTCTGTCTTAAGAAGTGTGAAGTTGGCTTTGGAGAAATTTTTTACAGTGGTTTCCCTAATGGAGGGTGGGGGCAGGATATGGATGTCTAGGGTGATTAGCTTGTGGTCGGATCTGACCAACAAGGAATTGACCTCTGGTGTGGAACACCGGTCGCCCATGTTGGTAATGACCAGGTTTAGGATATTGCTGCCCCTGGTGGGGGTGTGGATAAGGTGATCCAAGGCATTGGAATTTATGAATTCCAGAAAACGTTGAGCAAAAGAGTTGGTGCATGAGTAGTTTTCCCATTTAATGATGGGGTAGTTGATATCACCCATTATTAGGGTGTTGGGTTGTACCCTAATATTTTCCAGTGTATCAAGAAATGAGGAATGGGAATCCTGGAGCATGGCGGGGGATCTGTAGCAAGTTACAGTTTGGATTGCGGTCTTGCTCAGAGTTAGTTGCACTTGGATAATCTCTGATGCATTATGCTGTGCAACTAGCCTGGAGGTGTGGATATCCTTAATGAATATGGACACGCCTCCGCCTTTAGTGTTTCGGTCCAGGTTAGGTGGCCAAAAGGTGTGGTATGAATTATAGCCTGGTAATGCAGGGGTGCTCTCTGGAGCTTTGAACCAGGTCTCTGTCACTGCACAGATGTTGATGTTCTCCATTTTAAGGAGTGCCTCGAGTGAATGCATTTTGAGGTTTAGACTTCTAGAATTGAGTAGCATTACCCTCAGATTTTGCTTGCTTGTACCTGTTAAGGTGGTGAATTTGTCATTTGAACCTTGCCTAAAAAAGGCACTACAGGGGTGGCAAGAGCCTTAGCCAGTATCCAGAATCCTAAGGGCGACAGGTGCAGGACATATCTGGCAAAGCATCGTGGTCTGTCGAACATGTCATCCCAGGCAGACAGATACTGGATCCCCTTAGAATGACACCAGAAGCTTAGCCAATTGTTGAAGTCAATCATTTGGTACTCTGCATTCTGGTAAAACATCTGCTCCTTAGGGTGGCACTTTGCACTCTGGTAAAAACATCTTCTCCTTAGGGTAGTACTGTGCACTCTGGTAAAACATTTGCTCCCTGTGGTAGCACTGTGTACTCTGGTAAAACATCTGCTCCCTGTGGTAGCACTATGTAGTCTAGTAAAATGTCTGCACCCTAGTGTAGCACTGTACACTCTGGTAAAACATCTTCCCCTTAGCATTCTGGTAAAACATCTACTCCTTAGGGTAGTACTGGGCACTCTGGTAAAACATGTGATCCCTAGTGTGGTACTGAGTTTCTGAGAACTCTGAGTTTCATGGCATCCACCATTCTGTTGCTCCTTCTGGTCAAACTTCACATGCAAAAGTTTCAGTGGTTTCTGAAGTCAGTGTGGCTTCAACATGCACATCCTCTAGATTTTGTAGTTCCCTTCTTCCTTGTCTCAGAGAGGAACTTCACTGGTAGATTCAGCAGTTGTCTCTGAATCCAGGGATCCCTTTTCATTCCCTTCTTCCCTGTCAGGAATTGTTCACAGATGCTTCAGATGTGGGATGGGGGTTGATATTTGGCTCCCTAAAGGTACCGGGGATGGTCGCCTCATTAGCAGAAGGAGCACATCAGTGTCAAAGAGATGAGAGCTCTTCTACTGGCTTTTCAGGCCTTTCTTCTTTTCTCTCCAGGGCCTATCATGGTGTTCACAGACAATACCACAGTGATGTGGTACATCAACAAATAAAGAGGAATGAGATCTTATCTTCTTTGCCTGTTGGCACTTCCAGTTTGAGATTTTGTTGTCAAGTATCAAGCGACTCTTCAGGCAGTTTATATCCCTTCAGATCAGAACATTGTGGAAGACACTCTGAGCAGATCCTTAACTCAGTCCCACCAATGGATGCTTCACAGGGATATGTTTCCGGACATTATCAAGCAGTGGGGTACTCCTCTAGTGTATCTTTTTGCCTTTCCTCTGAACAGACAGCTTCCTCTGTTTTGTGCCAGAGCCTCAGGTCCTCTGATGTGGAAGGTGCACACCCTCTCTTTTTCTTGGAAGGGGATGTTTCTTTATGCATTCCCTCCTCCTCTTCTTCTCATTCCAGAAATGCTGTTCAAAATTCAGAAAATGCAAAAGAAGCTCAAATGGTGTCATTGGAAAGAAACAAGCACACTGTCTTTAAACCAGTTTAAGTAATAAAGTCACAATAACAGTACCTTCCAAGGAAAACCTCTTGTAGTGAAAAATCAGGCCACTGAGTGTTGGAAGAACAAGGCTGAAGTTTTAGCAACAGCTTTACTTTATTTGTAAAAAAAAAAAAATTGGTTTAGTGCTTTCATCCCAGTAAACAGTAATGGGACTTCTTCAGGACCAAGGTTATTTAAAAATGCAAGGTTTAAGTATCTGAAAAGACTCTTTTGTGACATTGAAAGCCACTCTTTTTTTAATTTCTCCAAATCTTTTGGGTTTCATATACCATGATGTGGGAATGGACCTAAGTCAAAGTATGATTAAATTTCATGAAATTAGTATTGTTTCAGTCTTTGATGTCAGCCAGAAGTGCTCTTAGCACCACCCGCAGTGTGCCCAGTAATGAGTCCTTCTGCAATTCATATGGGGTTACATGGATTGGTAACATATCTAAATACAATTGTAGATTCTTTTTTATAAGACCTCTTGCTCCTACTATTATTAGAACTGTCTGGGTATCCTTCTTCCACATTGCTCTCATTTCTGTCTGCAAATCCTGATATTTTATGACTTTGTGTGCACTCTGGTAAAACATCTGTTCACTAGGGTAGCACTGCCACATTGCTCTCATTTCTGTCTGCAAATCCTGATATTTTATGACTTTGTGTGCACTCTGGTAAAACATCTGTTCACTAGGGTAGCACTGTGCATTCTGGTGAAACATCTGCTTCCGAAGGTAGTACTGTGCACTCTGGTAAAATTTGTACTCCCTAGGGTAGCCTTGTGCACTCTGTTAAAACATCTGTTTCCTGGGGTAGCACTGTGCACTCTAATAAAACATCTGATTCCAAGGGTAGCACTGTACACTCTGGTAAAACAAGTGTTCCCCAGGGAAGTACTGTGCACTCTGGTAAAACATATGCTTCTTAGGGTAGTTCTATGCACTCTGGTAAACCTTGTGCTCCTTAGGGGTATACTGTGCTTTCTGGTAAAGCAACCACTCCCTAGGGTAGTATTGTGAACTTTGGTAAAACATGCATTCCCTAGGGAAGTACTGTGCACTCTTGTTAAAACATCTGCAGCCCAGGGTAGTACTGTTCCACAGCTACTCATCTGTTCATGTGGATACCTCTAGAATGTTACCAGCCAAAGATAATAGGCTGTGTTTTAGACAACAGATATTAACATAGACATCCAGTTGTCCTTACAAATACATCATAACTTTAATTATGCTTCCACTGATCTCAGGTACATGCAGAATTAACAGGTCCACCTCCTGATGGCATGGTATGCAGCTATCATGAATGAACTCTAGGAAATAAATGCGTCATCGCTTAAAAGACAAACATCAGGAACAGAGAGAGCCACATTCAACACATAAGTTGCTTATTAAGACCAAGAAGATTTAAAACTTTAAGGATATTATCTGTAAAGTCAAAAACTGTACCGAAAGATGATAATCTGCCCTGACCGGGCTAAACAGGAAGGGGAGGTTACCTAGCTTGCTGGACCTTACATTAAAAGAAGATTTTGTACCAGCACCACTGTGTAGCAGGATAAAGCACTGGCTATGGCCCAGGCAACCCGAGCTAGATTAGCAGCTCAAGCATCTGCACCACTGGAGGGGATGAATGGGCTGCCCATCGGGGGGGGGGGGTAGGGTAAGCACTCGTGGATGATTATCTCCAGTGGAGGAAGGGGAAGTGGAGGAGTTGCTGTCTTAGGAAAGCAGGGGCAGTGGCCAAGTTGTCAAGGAGACAGGATGACATCCCAGCATGTGTATTCCATTTTTGTCCTAAGAACATTAAGGGTGCATGCAAAGGACAGGGAGTGTAGGGCATAATAAATCTGCAGTTATCTACAGGTTCTGGTGAAGTTCCTTATGGTTGGAAAGAAAGTACTTAACCTGTCTACTGTTTTTGATTGGTATTCATTTAAATAAATATACGTAATGTGGTGCGACTCTCAACATGGTCTGTTTGTGGTTACCTGCATAATAAATAAACACTACCTGGAAGCAGTGTAATGCTGCCCTAGGCTCCTCAATCTCCTCAACCCTGGAGATGTGGCAGGATTACCAACCTTGGAGATGTGGCAGGATTACCAACCCTGGACATGTGGCAGGATTACCAATCCGGGACATGTGGCAGGATTACCAACCCTGGACATATGGCAAGATTACCAACCCTGGACATATGGCAGGAATACCAACCCTGGACATGTGGCAGGATTACCAATCCTGGACATGTGGCAGGATTACCAACCCTAAACATGTGTAAGGATTAGCCTAGGACAGGCTGACCCAAAGAATGAGCTGATGGTCAGCTGAACCAAGTCAAACAGACAGAAAAAAGAGAAAAGATTCAATAATTATTAAACTGCTAGTACAGCTGTTAATAGGCTTACCTGTGACCTCCATGCCTAAACAATTTTCTTGACTTATCCCACATAAACCTTTGTTCTCTAACACAGGCTTCTCTCAAGTCTGTAGTCCTTCCTTTCCTCCACTGTTACAGCTGAAGGCTCCGACTACAGCAAATGTGCACAAAGTCTTTCTCAAGACCATATCATGCAGATACAGATATACTGCAAGCTTGACAAAAGCTACTAAGACAATTTGAGAAAAAAAAGCAGCAACAGTCTAGTCCAACAAAGGGTTTACTAGTTCAGATCATATTACTTAGAAAGAAATACCTATTCTGATGCCACAAAAGTAAAAATTCACTGCTGGTAAAATCCTGTCCTGTGATGTATTGGCTGTAATGGTTTTACATGTGTGAAAAGAATCACACAAAATAGTGTTTTAAATATTATCATCAATTAATCAATAGCATTCCTAGCAAATGCCAAAGTATATAATATAAAATACCAGAAGTGGAATGAGTGACTACTCAAGATCAAGTGTAAACAGATAAAATATATTTCAGTTCTAAACCTTCATTTAGCTTTTCAGGCTGTACACAGTTATATTTAAATAAACAATGTTTGCCTTTTTGTTAGCTAACAGTACTGCCCTTCTCCCCATGGTAACAAGAATGTGTTTAAAGTTTGTCAAAACCAATGAAATTTACTTTCACCACTGTGATAGTTCATTATATAGGCATCCTCCAGCCTTTCTGAACTAATCCAGCCTGTGTCATAGACATGGAGGCAGCAGGTGACACTCATATGTGTGAAAACTGAGAAGTCCAGAGATTTTGTATTTGCCAACCTATTTGAAAGAGTCATCCTCAGCTACATCTTGATTGTTCTATTTTGTACAATACTGTAAAAAATCACTTCCATTGTTGACTAAATCCAAAAATTAAATACTGAAAATGCAACATTTCTTTATATTGCAAAGCTTCCCAACTCCCTCATAAGTGAATCTCCAGCTCTTCCCTATATCCACAATAATTTATATAACACCTTCCAAAGCTGCTGCACTTGAGGGACTTCAACAGTTTTTTTCTAATTGTAGTTTTGTAGGAGACCACACCCAAAAAGGGATCTCACTAGTCTACCCACCTATTCAAATTTTAGTAGATAAATAAATTAAATCTTAAAATGCAAAATATAAAATGCTCTGGGTACTTGAGATAGCTCTATTTAAAAGATGATTCCAGTAAACAGGTGTGAGATATCCTTAGTGAAAAGTCATACTCTGTTTTAGTAAAAGTTTGTTGACCAAGACGTTTATGTGTGGCTGTTCTCCAGGATGCAATGCTTAGACATACAGTGCAGTTACTTCAAATCACATATACACAGGACTTCAAAAGTAGCCTACATTTGGTGCTGTTTTTTTTTCATTATAATGCCTCCATCATAAAAATAGAAATAAATGGGTTCAAAATATTATAAATATTGATAGAGAATGCAGGCAAGAGAAATAAATGCTAAAGAGAGAAACTCTAGAGTACTTATAATTGTATAAACCATTGTCTTAAAGAAGTGCTCTATTTTATTTTAAGAAGCCAAAAGAAAATCGTAGAGAAACTGGAAGGGACTAGAATGTGGCTAAAGTTGCTAGCTATGCATCTCAACTACATGTTTTTACAATAAATTGCAGAAGCATTATCTGAGATATTTATCTAGCCACATTCCATGCAACGGCGTAAAAAGAAAGAAACATCAGGTGATGGCAGAGGCGCTACTACTACTGCAGACGGTACAAAGTTACTTACTAATAATACTGCATCCCCAAATTCTCAAGGGCATATCTTCCGAAATAAGAATGGAATATTCTCATAGGGATTATAATTTCTAAAATTTCTGAGGTGGATAATTTACTATTCCCTTTCCATCATGACCCACATAGAGAAACTGTTTAAAGATGCCATCTTTACATTACTTGTTATACCTTTCTTTTTACTATCTTAATGTGATTGTTTCACCGGTTATGATTTTTTTACAAGTTTATTACTACAAGTAATTACTCTGTTTTGACTTTATCTTGTATTCCCAGAATAGAACCAGAAAAAGGCCAACTTGAATCAGTCTTCTGCCCCTGTTAAACACAAATAAATACATATAAATAAAATACCAATATTAAAGTTTATGATATTCATTCCACTAGATGTAAAATGACTAACATTGCTGTATGAGTGTAGCTTTTAGATTTATTTTGCCTGGAAATATCTTGTAAAAACTCCAAGTATCTCCTGTGTAGTGCAAATAGCATGGGAGGGGTTATAATTTGATGAAACGTGAAATATATAGAGTTGCTTTGAACAGTAGGAGTAAAGAATGTTATTGCAATACCTGTAAAATGTTGAAGCTGCTTTTAGCCAGAGTAGGTACACAAATAGATCCCTGTAATTTCTAGATAACTAGGACAAATCTTTAAACAAATGCTAGAACAATGTTCTTATACAACTTGTACTATCATTTTAAAAAATACATGAAAGGATATGAAACCATCATTGTATTACCATGTATTTATGCCATTTACAGTAGCAAGGAGCCTTTTTTTCTCAAATATTTTTTATTAAATTTTTTCATCATATGAAATCAAAAAGTGATATACAGTACAACAGAAGTTGTTGATGTTACAATTTGGGTCTATGTTAAATGTTCGAACATCCAAAATGTCGAACATTACATGGTCGAGACCAAATGTTTGACATTTGGATGTTCGAACATAAAAAAAAAGAAAAGAAAACACAGAAAAAAACACTTTAACAGTGTAGGAAAAGGGGCAAGCCCCCCTGCACCCCCCTACTTAAATATACCAACTCCGAGACCGCACTTCAGTGCAGAAAAGGGAAATTCTCCCTATCTGTACCGTACAGTGCTGTTGAAAGTCTATCTTCGAGCACTCAAAATTTTGAATGTTTGGTCTCGACCATGTAACGTTCAAAATTTTGAGCGTTCGAAGATTTGACAGGTACCCTACAATTTGCATAGTATGAGTAAGTTATTAAACTAGGTGTTCACACACTGTAATAAAACGCTTTCAATTTAGCTAAAGTTAACCACATAGGAATATCATGAAGTTATGATTGTGTTATGGTACAGTCAGGAGGTATGAATATAGAAAGGCAATTAACCTATACATTTTGGTAATACAATAAGAGTATATCTTGAGGCATAACACCAACATGATACACAAAAAATTGACTATTATACGTATATACATATTTACAAAAATGTCACCTTAGTTGATGTTGTTACTACTCTTAACTAATGAGTGTTTAATAACCTTATGTATTTTCACATACTTTGCCATTCATGACAAAATATCAGTTGACGTTTTACAGTATTTCTGATAATATGTTTGGTTCTTTTGACTTTTGTTATACAGCTTCTTAGCTAATACATGTTTTTTTTTTTTTGCCAAGTTCTTGTATTCTGTCCAATTAAGTTTGAATCTGTTCAGCCAGTTTTTGGCTATGTAAAATTTTAATAAGGCACATGGCATTATAGTGACGTGTTTAGTGAGGCTATTATTATTATTGGTCTTGAAGATATGTAGTAAAGCTGTTACCCATGATAGTGTAGAGTTTGAGTAGCCTGTGTTTTCTAAGAGGAATCTCAGTGTGCACCACAGTTTATAAACTTTTTTGTAGCTCCAGAAGATATGTAAAATAGCAGGTTCTTTATTAGGACAAAAAGGACAATAAGATGACTTAGATGGATTAAATGTGTTAAGCTGGACAGGTGTATGGTATGCATTATTGAAAACCATGATTTGAGTGTATATTAGTTTCTTAAATGGCATCAGTTTTATGGTGTTTCCAATGGCTAATTCTTTCTGATTTTCTGTCAAGTTGTTACATTTTTCTTCCCAATACTTTGAAAATAGGATTGTATTTTGATATTTAATTTTAGTTTAATTTATATGTGTTTGAGAGCATTTTCTTTTTGTATAAAAGCAACTTTTGAATTTGTTGTGCTATCTTGATATCTTGCTCATTTATAATAAAATCCTTAGTTATTTTGTTAACTACGTATAAGATTTGTTTTTTTATCACATTATATGTATTACTTGCTTTAAGTATGTTCTGGATGGTTTCCATTGATAGGTTTTGTAACTGGTCAAAGTCACATACTGTATGATTTTTTATTAATGGATATTTATCCATGTTTAACATATAGTTTAATAATTTTATATCAGGATTGTTATGTATTGGTTGTAGAAGAATAGTCATATATTTTAGTTTTAATGATATTAGTAGTTTCTTGAAAATTTCACACCGATTAGAACTAGGTGAATTTTTAATGTCTTAAAGGTTTCTTGATTTAGGAAGGGAATCGCTTTTGGGGTAATTTTAGATGAAATAATATTATGGTGATATAATTTAATCCATAATGGGTACCATTCATTACCCAATGGATTATAGTAAGCTATTTGAATAATGCGGCTAGCATTAATTATTTCATAGTAGAGTTGGAAGTCCGGAAGGCTTAGACCTCCTTTTTCTTTTGGGAGTATTAGTTTGTTATAACTATTTCTTGTACTCTTTGTGTACCAAATGAATTTTGCTAGACGAACTTTTATTTTATTAAAGAAGGTAGCTAGAATTTTTATGAAAGTGGCATTCATTTGGTATAACATTTTAGGGAGTATTTTCATTTTGACAACTGAGGCCTTCGATAAAGTAGAAAGTTTAAGTTTTTCCCATTTGCTAATGTTGCAGACTATAGTGGTCCAGGTTTTAAATATGTTGTTATTAATCATATCTGATTGTATACGACTAAAAATTATACCTAAATATTTCAAAGTATATTCCACTTTTATATTACTCTCTAGAAAATAAAATTTCTTATGGCCTAGGGGATTTATTGGATAGATAATTGATTTATAAGGATTAATTGCGTAGTTTGATACTTGGGAGAAATTGCCTGTGGAAACTAAGATTTTACCAAAATTAGTATTAGGGTATTGAAAGTAAATATTTAGGTTATCTGCAAAGGCTGTGTATTTTATTTGGGTTTCTGATACTGAAACAAGGTGACGGTATGTTCCTTGATTAATTAATAGAAGTAGTGCTTCTATATAAAAATTGAACAGGTTTGGGGAGAGTGGGCATCCCGGTCTGATGCCATTAACAATTTTTATTGGGTTAGATGTTTTCTTTTTAATATAAAGTGTTATAGTTGCCTTACTATATAGTGTTTGGATCATTGTTATATATTCTTGTGGGAATCCAATTTGACAGAGTATAAAAAGGAGGAATTTTTGATTGACTCTGTCAAAGGCTTTTGTTGCATCCACTGATAAAGCATATTTAGGGAATTTGACCTTAGCACATAGGTGGGTTAGTGAATCAATGGTTAGCGTATTATCCCATATTTGTCTCTGACTCATAAAGCCTGGCTGCTCAGGTGAAATTATATGTGGAGCGATTTTCTGTATTCTATATGCAGAATTGTTGAAAGTATCTTCAAATCTATATTTATCAGAGCAATGGGTCTGTAGTTGTTCGGATTTTTGGAGTCAGTGTTTGGTTTTGGGATAAATATGGTCTTGGAATTATTAATATAAAGGTCTGATATCCCAAATTCTATTATATGGTTGTATATTTTTAAAAGTATCAGTGCTAATTGTTGTTTGAAGTGTTTATAGAACTCTGCTACATACCCATCAGGACCAGGAACTTTCCCTAGTTTTAGCTTTTCAATAGCCTTTTTTTACTTCCTCAACTGTTAATGGACTTTTTAGGTTGTTAAATTGAGTATCAATAATATGAAGAAATTCTAGGCTGTCTGCAAAATTTTGGAAAAAGCCGTCATGGATATGATTTGTGGACCATAGATGTTTTGAAATGTTTCTTCAAAAGCCTGTATTATTTCATTTATCTGAGTTAAGGGTTTTATCTTTATATTTTATTTCTTGTATTTTACACGGGGGCGGGGGGTTCTGACATTAATATGTCTCTATAGCATTTTGGAGGGAGTCTGCACCCATTCCACATATTTGTATAGCATTTTTAATTCTATAAATATATATTGTTGTGTTACAGTCTTATTTAGTTGTTTTTGTAAGCTTGTCATTTGTTTCTCCAGGGTAAGTGAATTATTTTTTTTTTGTAGTTCTGATTCAATTAGTTTTATTTCACCCTCTATGTTACTTATTTTTTCTCTATTTAGTTTTTTATAGAATTATGCTTTTTGAATCAGGATACCTCTTGCTGTGGATTTAAAGGCTGCCCATTGAATATCTAAAGGAGTATTATTGTTTGTAAGGTTTTCATTTAATTGATTAAGAGAGTCAATAATTTCTTGCCACTTCTTTGATTTTCAACAGGTTTGAGTTTAGGGTCCACTTTGAAGTATTATAGGTACTAAACCTTCATTTATTTTGTTATTATTATATTCATTTTTGAGTGGTCTGATAATGATCTAGGTTTTGAGTTATAATGGACTTCGTTAACAGCTATGCTTTGAGAGATTAAGAATATGTCAATTTGTGACCATGTCTTATGGAAGGGTGAGAAATATGTGTAATTGGTTCTTAAACTATCCCTGTTGTTTAGTTCAAAGGGCTCCACTAGGTTAAAGTCTTCGATTAATTCTGATAAAAAGGTTGTGGCTTGCGGTGATTGATTATTATTTTTATTCAATCTATCTTTAGATGGGTTTATTGTTATGTTCCAGTCTCCACCAATTATAATCAGATGGTTTGGGTACTTTAAAGCAATAACTTATATATTTCAATTAGAAAGTCAAGTTGTTAGCTGCAAGGACCATAGACATCACAAAATAGTAAGGGCATTTTATAGGCCGGATGTGAGCATGTGAAGTAGCATCACCTGCCTTTTGTGTCACTGTCTTGTTTGATAATGCTCCCTTTAAATGATTTTTTAATTATTATAACTGTCCCTCTTGATGAAGTACTGTCCCCAGCTGCTATTATTTGTTGAATCCACTTAATATTTTTATCTATACCATTGTCCTATTGTTCCTTAGTCATGTGAGTTTCTTGTAAAAAGGTTACTTCTGAGTTTGATTGAAATATGAGGTGCAAAATTAGCTTTTTCTTTTTAATGTCTTGTAAGCCGTTTATATTCCGCAAGGCTACATTGATCATCTTAGATAATAATTAGGTTAAATACCCATGTTACGGAAGTAAGTGTGAATGCTATGAGGGGAGTGTTTGGCAAACCATGCTTAGTAGTATGTAATATGTGTTGAAAGAAAAGAGAAAAGGTGACATTGTGCTCTTTCAGAAACTCCCTAGTGCCTGACCACTTACCACTATCCTCTGAATGAGAAGGATTGAACCAGTAAACAAATACTATATTCATAATACTAGAGTTTAAATTTCTAAAAACACAAACAAATCTAACTATCTTATAGTAATTATTTCGTATTCCAGGAAACATCACATTTCTGCCAGGATATTTGCCACTCAACCAGCAGCTTTATGTTGTGGCTAACATAAGCATTGCTAACCCAGTCAGGATTTAAGGGTAACTACTATCCTGTAACGTCCATATTTTAGCTTAATATATGACCCTGAGAGCACTTATAAGTGTCTAGAGGTACTATATTGACACCAAATATCTCTAGGGTAGCTAAATAAGTCAGGATTTATCTGTTGTTGTAATAAAGTATAGCATATAGTGTTTTCCTTGATTGGTAATCTTCAATTTAACAATCTTGATATGGCAGTAGACTCTATTATTGTATAATACGTGAAGCAATCTAGTATGATCATATGCTATATACTACAGTTCTGTATGGCCTGCCTATATCAAACAGAGATATTTTCCACTATAAGCATCATATTACAAATGCATTGCAACAAGTAAATTATACCATTTAGTGACCTTCTAAAGATCTCTGGCTATTATTAAGGCAAAAAAAAGTGTTGGATAGATAAGTACATAAAACAATGTTCCTTGCAAGGATATATTATCCAGGTCCCCATAGCATGATGCATATTCCTGCATGAGCAATTTGTTGTGCAGGGATCCCATTTGCAGTACTTTTTCCTTTCTTTTTCATTTCCTTTCAGTCTGTCTTCCTCTTATCTTCCAGACTTTCAGTTATTTAAATGTTGTTTTCTCTTCTAGAATTGACTTCTAAATCCTATTGCTAGTTATTTACAGTAAATTTAACAGTACCTGTGAGTTTTTAGTTCTGGAAACCATCCAGTTCATTAAATGCAGTTGCCACTCGATTTTTAGCCTTGTTTTGTTACACTTTACTTCCTGGATGTCATTCTGCTCGTTCTATTGGTTCTCTTAGTTTAGTCACACAGTTTTTTTTTTTTTTACTTTTTTTGGATCCTCTTGGCTGCCATAGACTTGAATTGACTCTGAAATCACTCTGTGGTGTAGTTCACTTATACGTCGCAAGGTCAAAGGTCAGCAGACATCAGACAAGGCTCAGCTTACTGGAAAAAAGGCTTTAGAATGTTGCAATGGAAAGGAAAGCCCATGGGGACTTTTCACATGCAATAAACATGTAATTGCCTTTAATAACTTTAAAAAAATAAATAAAAAATAAAAAAGGCTAGCAACACCTGTTTTAGTCAGATTTAAGGTAATTTATAGTATAATTATGTTTTAAATGTTGCTGCATACAGTATTAGTTGTTACTTACTTTTTATTAGTTATTTTGGAGGGATCTCATTGAATGCCTTTAAAAAGGGAGAAATTGCTTTATCTTTGCTGTTTGCTTAGTAAGCGGACACCTTGTATTGAAAATGCAAAGCAGGATACTTCATTTGGAATTTTATTTTATGTTTTATTAAGTATGCACAGAAGGGTGAAAGAACTTGCCTCTGTTGCTTAATGGCTAAGGGTAAGTCCTGTGCAATTGTTATTTTATTGCCTTTCCATAGGACTTGTTTTTTAGTTTTGCCAGCTTGTATGATCATATTAGAATGTGTTGCATTTAAAATTCTCACGTAAACTTGTCTTGGAGCTTCCAGAGTTTGTGATTTTCTTAATGAATGGTGGAATCTTTCTATGGTAACATACTGGGTTGAAGCACTGTTCATAGGTAGGTACTAGTCTATCTGCCCAAAGGCATTTATAAGCCTAGCCAAAATGTGTTGGCTTTCGCCACCCCCTTAGATTAGTTCCCTGTGCCTCTGTCCAGCAGAGCCACTGAAGTGATCCCCGGGGTAAACTTTCTGTTTCCCATCCACTCGTCAAGGTTTCTCTTGAAGAGTGTTAGGGAGGAGCTCTGCCTAATGTAGATTGGAATCATGTTCCAAAGCATGGGAAGTCTCTGGGACAGGAATCTATCCCTCCAGCACGTCCTATTTATTGTTGTGGTGAGGCTTATATCCCTAGAGTGTGTGGCTCGAGGGGATAAGGTTTTCTTTAGGTGGATCATGTCCATCAATTCTGGTTTAGACTTGACCTTGTATGTCAGGCAGAGATCACCTCTGAGTAGCTGGAGTTTTTTCAGTCAAGCTGCATAGGGAATCTGTTTGAGGCCAGTGATCCTCTTGTTGAGGTACTTCTGTGGTCTTTCCAGCTGTTGCGGGTGTCTTGTAAGGTACATCCCAAATGGGGCGTTGTACTCCATGATGGGTCTGATGAGTGATGAGTAGAGGGGCACAATGACCTCTTTTGATCTGGATGTCAACCCTTTTGTAATTAGGTGGGCCACGTAGAAGGATTTTCTAACTAATTTGGCAATGTGATTATCAAAGGTGAAATTACTATCTACTTGGGTCCCCAGATCCCTTATTATGTCTTCCATATTTAGGGGACTACCACCTATGTGGTAGTTTGTGGGTACTTTGTTTTTTCCAAAGGGGATAACTATGAATTTTTTGGCATTAAGCTTGAGGCCAATGATTTTGACACCAGATATCCATCTCAGTGAGACCCTTTTGGAGGATGTCTGTGTCAGCTGGAGAGTTAGTTATCGCCCTTAGTTTGCAGTCGTCTGCGAACTTGGTCAGCCTTAGTCCTCCTGTGCTTGCCTGTACCTCTGATAGGTATATGCCGAACAGGAGGGGTCCTAGGACTGAGCCCTGGGGAATGCCACTTGTAACCAGTTTAGAGTTGGACCTAGCTCCTGCAACTCTCACCATGTGGGTTCTGTCCGTCAGCCAGATGGCAACCCATCTTGTGACATAGGGGTTCATGTTCAGGCTGGTGAGCTTGTCTATAATACCAGAATGGGGAATGATGTTGAAGGCCTTTGTGAAGTCTAGGTAGGCTGTGTATACCACCTTTCCCTCATCTATAGCCTTGATAACTGTCTCAAAGAAATCCACCAGGTTTAGGAGGCATGATCTGCCCTTTAACAAAGCTGAACTGGGTAGGGTCTAGTGTTTGGAGGTTCCCAATGTCTCTGTTAATGAGTTCCATGATGATGTGCTCCATAACCTTGCAGACCAAGCTAGTCAGGCTTATAGGACGATAGTTCCCAGGGTCTGTTGTGGTTCCACCTTTGTGGAGTGGAATAACCGTTGCTGTGCGCCACTCTATGGGTACATAACCTGTGGAGAGTCTGAGTTTGAACATTGTGTTTAGGTGAGGGTTCAGTTCGTCATCTTTGAGCTCATGTAGGACGCAGCCTGGGACACCGTCCGGTCCCATTGATACTGTGTTTTTGTTTTGGAGAGAGCTATTTTAACCTGAGTGGAACAGATAGATCTGGGACCTCGTGGGGGACCCTTGAATGAGTATTTGGAGTTTGTAGAACTCAAATGGCAAATTAAGCTTGATGCCTATCATACTCCTGGGTTAAATGATAAAATTTCTTTATCTTCTCTATTGAAATTAAAATCTATGTTTTTTATTTAGTTATATACACTGTTTAGGGATGTTTTAAACTTTTTACATGCATTATTGTTTTATATTTGGCTTGTATTAAGTATATGCAGCCTTGTTAATGAGGGAAATGATGTCAGTTATTTGTGATTGGGTAAGCAATGTATTTAAACAGGTGCTAATTGCAGTATTTTTGTATTCTGAGGAAGTCATCTACCAGACGAAAGCGCTTAATACTGCTGTGTTTGCTTGCACTGCTTTATCTTGGATGAACATTGTCTGTATTTTTTCTGGATTTGGAGTTTTCTGCTTATAAAGGATTTACCATCTACCAAGCGTCGCTTTTGTCTTGCAACAGCTGCCTTTTATTTTTCATTATTTGTAAGACTCTACCTGTTTAACCTGAGTGTCTGTGATTCCAGGGGCTCTACATTCTTCTGGTATGGTTATGGGCCCTTTTGGGAGTGAAAGGGGGGTCAAGTTTGCACTGAACCTGTCTGCCAGGATGTTGGCAATATCGGTCGGTTCATTGCATTTTATGCCATTCTGCACTAACTCTGAGCATTGACACTTAGATTCCTGACATAGCTAAATAATGCCTTGCGGTTATCTTTGGAGTACTTGGCAATTTTTTCTTTCGAAACTCACCTTGGGTGATTTTATGAGAGATCGTAGTTTCTTGCAGATACTGATCAGGGATGTCATCCCTTCTTGGGATTTTACTCTTTTCTGTACTAGTTTCCCCCTTCTATTGCATAGCTTGTTTATGGCAGGAGTCCACCAGACTGGTTACCTTTTCTTGGAGGAGTGAGTCTTGGTTTTGCTTGGGATAACATGATCCATGCATTCTTGTAGGTGCCCGTAGAATGCATTAGTAAAGGATTTTGCAGCTTGGACAGCATTATCCTTTAGCACGGGGGCTTTGAAATTTTCCACCTCAGTCTTAAGTAACATGAAGTTTGCTTTTGAAAAGTTTTTCACGGTGGTTTCCTTGTCTGGGGGTGGGGGCGGAATGTGGATATCCAAAGTGATTTGTTTATGGTCAGATCTAACCAGGGAGGGGTTGACCTCTGGTGTGGAACACTGGTCGTCCATGTTGGTGATGACCAGGTCCAATATGTTGTCATCTCTGGTGGGAGTGTTGACCAGTTGATTCAGGGCATTTGAGTTTATAAATTCTGGGAAATGTTGGGCAAGGGAGTTAGGACTTGAGTAGTTCTCCCAGTTAATGCTTGGGTAATTGAAATCACCCAATATTAGGGTGTTTGGTAGGACCTTTATGTTTCCCAGTGTTTCCATAAATGTGGAATGGGAGTCCTGGGACATGGTGGGTGATCTGTATCAAGCTACAATTTGAATTGCAGTTTTGCCCATTGTTAGTTGCACGTGGATGATCTCTGAAGCATTGTGCTGTGCCACTAACCTGGAGGAGTGGGTATCCTACATGAATATGGATAAGACCCCACCTTTTGTATTTCGGTCCGGGTTCTGTGGCTGAATTGTATGGTATGAATTGTAGCCTGGTAGTGCTGGGGTGCTCTCTGGAACCTTAAACCAGGTTTCTGTTACTGCACATATATCAATTTTCTCCATACTGAGGAGTGCCTTAAGTGTGTGCATTTTGAGGTTTAGACTTCTGGCATTGAGTAGTATTACCCTCAGTTTTTTGTTACTTGTGCTATTTATGGCAGTGGGTTTGTCTTTTTGAGCCTTGAATAAAAAAGACACTATGGGGGTGGCAAGAGCCTTGGCCACTATTCAAAAGCCTAAGGGTGACAGATGCAAGCCGTCTCTAGCAAAGCAGCATGGCTTGCCGAGCATGTCATCCTAGGCGGACAGACACTGGATCTCCTTTGAATGACACCAGAACCTTAGCCAGTTGTTGAAATTGATTCTTTTTTCTTTATACCATAGTATCATTCTTGGTGAGGGCAGCATGCTACGCAGGGTCAGGGTCATACCGGCCTGGGCTACGTGATCAGACAGCTTTTCCATGTCTCTTTTCATGTAGTCCAGGGAGGTATGGCTCAGGTCATTCACACCAACATGGACAGTGACAGAGTCATATTTGCACTTGTTCTGGAGTGACCTGAGTGCTTGTGTTATGTGGCAGATCTTGGCACCCGACTGGCAGCTAACGGTAACCTTCTCCTTATTCAGCCTAGTTAGTGGGACATCAGTACGCCTGACTATAAGGTCACCTATTACTAGTATGTTGGGTATGTTATTTTGCCTTAAGGGCTGTGATTGCGTGGCACACTGGTTTTGTGAAGTATGTGTTTCATGGTTTGTGTTGGGGGGGGTGAAGGTTGCTTGGATGTCTGCTTTGGGGGTCTCTGTTGCTTTTGCAGATTTTTCTTTAGAGCCTCCGAGTATGTTTTCGTGTATTTATGTGTGTTTTTTGCCAGTGCAGGTTTAATGG